>NW_011368486.1:0-3891 GCF_000735185.1 Notothenia coriiceps | reverse complement strand
TCTATTCGTTGGTAGCTATGCAGTAAAATGCCATTGTAATGCTCTATTCAGGTTAGTTCTCAGCAGTAGGTTCTTGCCTAATAACTAGGGCCGGGACTCGATTAAAAAATTTAATCTAATTAATTACAGGCTTTGTAATTAATTAATCGCAATTAATCGCATTTTTTATCACATATAAATATTTGACCTGAGAACAGAGAGAAGCAATTTTTTTCACATGGATTTTAGATACCATTGAATAATGACTGAATACACAAGCTTAAGCAACAAAACATTGTTTATTTTTTTCAAGGTGGTACTTAACCAAGACCAACAGAAAAGTGCAATTTTTGCCATAAAGTGTAGCAATAGCATATTTAGGAATATAGTACATTTCAGAGATTCAGGTAGCCTATAGGTAGGTAGACCTTCTGTAAACTATAACACTTTGTTTTTTAAGTAAAACACAATACTTTCAAGTACATTCAGAACATTGGAAACCCTGACTATTAGAAAACATCTCTCTGTTGCTTCAGAGGCCATAACAGACTTTGTTGATTTACCAACAGTTGATTTAAAAAATCTAATCAATTTCAGTCCAACTCTCAATAACCTTGGCCAAAACAATAAACAGTTCAACATAAAGTGCCAGTTGCACCAACAACATAATAAATAGTTCAACATAAAGTGTACTGTACCATTTAAAATAAAATAAAAAAGTGCCAGTGATTGACCTCAATCCCTCCTATTCTTCCAATATCCTGATGAAAAATAAAATCTCTGTTGCATAGGCCACCGTTTGATCAACGCAAATTGGGTGTGGGTCCTTGTACTCAGAGTCGGGCTAAGATCCACGCTAGCTTCCACGCTAGCTGCTATATGTTTTGCATTAAGGTGATACTTGAGGTTTGATATGCTGCGGTGATATGCAAATTCCTTTTTGCATAATTAGCAAACAACCGTGCTCTTATTGACGCTTCCATCCGTCCGTTTTTTAAAACAAAATGTCCCATCCACGGGGCCAACCAAAGCGGTCTCATCAGCTTCTTCGTTCATGTTTGACTATTGTTCACTGTGGTTTGTTGTTGTCTGAAGTCATGAACGTTAGTTGGTGCTCCAGTATAATCGGTACCCCTAAAACTCATCCAGTGAGAAACGTTCCGCGGTGCAAAAATAAGTGCGATTAAAATGCATTAAAAAAAACGAAATTTTTTTTTTAACGTGTTAATTTTTGTGTAATTAATTAATTTTAATTAACGCGTTAAAGTCCCGGCCCTAGTTAAAAATAAATAAGTACTGTAATAATCACTCATTGGACTTTGGCAAACCACAAGTTGTTCTTTGTAGACACAGAGATTTATAGATCAAGCAACACAATTCCTATCCGGCTTTTTGGGGTTTACTATTATGTTTTTCAAGTTATTTCATGTGCATAAGAGCTTCACTTCAACTAGCCTTTAATGCAGCATCCATCCAGCAAACAGTCATACTTTGCATGACTGAAATCCATTGGAGTAAACATGACCATATGGGTTGAAACTAAAATGGTTATAGATAACAGCGGGACACAGAAACAAATGCAACACATCAAAATGCTTCTTTCCTACGTGCCTGTGAATTCTGGGCTCGTGAGCTTCTTATCATGAACTCTCAGGTAGTCGAGCAGCCCGTCCAGCTGAGAGGTGTTTCCTGTGGAGGCTGCTTCAAACACTTTCTCCCTGCTGAAGGCTTTACTGTAGAAGCTGTCAATACCTGGAGTACTCTGTCTGAAATGTACAAAATATTATCATTAAATCAAGGCCTAATGCAGCTCAATATTTACAACAATAAAATCAAAAATGTGAACAGTATTTTAGTATCTTTTAAAACAGTTTTAAAAACAGTTTAATTACACATTTCTTTGGTTTATTTTCAGAACAAAAACCCAACATAAACAAGCTGAGCTCGTTCACCTGAAATACGCCAGCATGTAACCTGATCCTTCAGTCCCTACAGTCTGACATACTCCCAACATTAGTAAAGCTTCTCTGAGCAGCATGTGATTTCTGTGCTGAAACCTCCTGTAGTCAGGGTGTGTCCTTTAAAAATACATGTGTATCACCTGCGAGACACAAATCAGAGGTATATCCCAGAAGGCTTGGTTACCTAGTTATGGAGACGTTGGTGTCCATAGGAGCAGGAATCCTCTCTAAGCTGTTTGTTTTCAGGAGCCAGTCCAGACTGTTGGCCCCCCCCTCCTCCTGCTCCTCCGGGCTGGTGTGTGGCATTGATGTGTCCGCTGGCTGTCCATCGCTCATCTTAATGGTCATTTGAGTCCTGATCCTGTTTTCAATGCTATGGCTTCTTCAGGCAGCTCATCATATGAGCAGCAGCTCAACAGTGTAGTGTTTCAGAGGTCAGGGGTCGCAGTGAGGCGGGACAGAGTGTTGTTACCTGGGCGACGCTCCTCCCTCTCCCCAGAGGGCAGGGCACGCCTGTTGTTTGACGAAAACATTCCTCACAACTGAAGAAGACAATAGTACCTGCTGAACATTTATTATGCTGACTAATGATCTTTTATGAGGTATTAAATACTTGTCTAGTCACTTGTTCTTACGGCAAGCCAAGTTTATTTATATGGCATCTTTCAACACAAGGCAATTCTAAGTGCTTTTCAAAAATGATAAACATTAAGAGCATTTAGAAATAATGCAGTGGAAACACATTATAACAGGACATTTAAAAAGCAAAGAGAATATAATAAACAAAAAACAAGCTAATATAGTCTAGTTGCCAGCAGAGTGAATTCAGAAATGTTGAGTACCCCAAAGTTTTATGTTAGAAATATAGGTCCCCAGCACATAGAAACTGGGGTGCTAAATTGCATATGTTGTGCAATTTTCACAATTAGCTAAATTAACTAATTGCGTTAATTAGCATGAATGTCAGAATAGTCAGAAATGAGTCAGCATCCTCAATAACCCCCAAAATCACTCCAAAATGTTCCAAATCGGGCAAAGCCATTTTTAAACTATTGTCCCCATGGTAATTTATGCAAATTAACGCAATTCATATGTAGGTTAGCATCCGGCAGTTTCTATGTGCTGGAGGCCCCTCTATACATTTCTATTATAAAACATTGGGGTACTCAACATTTCCGGGTTCACAACATGACTCTATGGGCTGGCAACTAGACTAATATAGAATAACATAGGTATCAAATACATTAATAAAAGTGCAGTGTGTAAGATATGAATAGTTAAATTAAAAGCAGCGGCAAAAAGAGAAGTCTAGTTTAAGTAGTATGAGTTGCAGCGGACTGGCAGGTTTCTTGTAGTTTGTTCCAGATATTTGGAGCAAAATAACTCAGCACTGCTTCTCCATGTTTTGTTCTGATTTTGGGCCTAAACCATTCAAAGCTTTATAAACCAGCAGCAGTATTTTCAAATCAATTATTTGACACACAGGAAGCCAGTGTAAAGACTTCAGAACTGGAGTGATGCGATCCACTTTCTTAGTGTTAGTGAGGATTCGAGCAGCAGCTTGCTGAATTAGCTGCAGCTTTCTAATAGATTTTTTAGTGAGACCTGCAAAGACACCATTACAGTAGTCCAGTCTACTGAAGATAAAAGCATTGACAAGTTTTTCCAAATCCTGCTGTGACATTATTTTTTTAATCCTCGATATGTTCTTTAGGTGATAGTAGGCTGATTTAGTAATTGTTTGGCCCCGTCCAAACAGAAACGAAAAAAGTATTCCGTCCACACGGAAACGGCTCAAGGAACGTGTCTTTCCACACGAAAACGCTGTAGTACATATGCTGTACATATGTAAGTGGCGCTGTACTTCCTCCACAATATACACCAAAAGCAGCGAATAAGACCGATGACGATTATTATTATTATTATTATTAGGGCCGGGACTTTAACGCGT
>NW_011368485.1:0-1794 GCF_000735185.1 Notothenia coriiceps | reverse complement strand
TAGTTCCTTTATAGCCCAACATTAGCCTCCTTTAGCTTAGCGGTGGTGACGTGAAGTCATGTGACCGTGCTGTAGTTCCTTTATAGCCTAACGTTAGCTTTTTACTTCAGAGATCATAAAGTGGTGTTGATATGTGGAGATTATCCAGCTGAACTAAACGTGTCAGTCTCAAAAGCGTTTGTTTGACACAGAGATTAATCCAAAATCACATGGAGGAATCCCATTGGACCAGGGAGATGCTAACAGCTAACCTTGTTTTGTTTCATTGAGCAGAGATTGTTTACCTCTTTGTCGGCTTTGCCCACTTTGGACGCCAGGTCGTATCTCTCCTCATCAAGCTTGTCGAGGAGAGTGTGCAGCTTCTTGCATGCTTCCTGTCAACACACAAACACATGTTACTCAAAGTAAACAAACAACAACAGGTGCACTGACTGTTGTCTTTGGCGCGATACAGTGAGCTGCAGTTAACACAAATTATTGTAGTTGGAATTTAAATGTATAATGACTATCTAATCCATTACACTAAAAAAAGTGTGGCTTAAATTGGAGCTAACGCAGAAACAGTTCAAATCGTTTATAAAAATATTTTAAAATTCAAAAATACAAAAAAATGAAAGATTATTTAGAAATGTAAAAATGCCAATATTTGAAGATTCAAAACTTTTAAATTAAATATTATATGTTTTTATTAAAAGATATATATTTTTTAAAGAATTAGAAAAAAAAAGATGTTGAAATAAAAACATTTTAAAATTAAATTAAATGAAAGAATTAGAAAATCAAATTAAAACATGTTAAAATATTTTTTTTTTATATCAATTAAATTACAGAATTAGAAATATTCAAAACATTTTAAAACGTTTGGTGTTTATGTTTGTGCCTCCCTCTCACCATGAGGGTGGCCTGATCCCCGCTCATGCTGGGTTTGACGCAATGCTCCGCCATGTACGCCTCCTTCGCCGCAATATCGGCAGCTTTCTCCTCGTCGAGCCACTTGGCCGCGATGGTGAGGATCAAACTCTGCGGGAGAAACAGGAAGAGAAGCTTTCAGTGTTTCAGAAAGATAAAGGAGACTCAAGAAGCACCGTGCAACCATCTGGAAACTGTGTCCAACCCGGACGAGAAGATGGGGACAACTGCTACGAGTGAATGAAATAAAAAAACGAAAAATCTAATAAGTTAAAATACAAAAATATAACAGGTAATGGTAAGAATTTGCAATTAAGAGATTTAAACATTTTGAAAAATTAAAACAAATTAAAATAAGAAAAGACACAGGTTTAAATAAAAATAACCAAGAAGAAATTAAATAAAATTGAATAAAATAATGTATGAATCTAAACACAATAAATTAAATTAAGAATATGCAAATAAAATACATAAGAAGTTATATTAAATGATTTGTAATAAAATCATTAAAAAAATATATCTAATTGATATTTATAAAAGCACAAGAAATTGCAGTAAATATTTCCAATAAATATAAATACAAATGTTTTTTAAATACAAATATTCAAATGTTACAATACAGTCAATCAAAACTACATGCATAAGCTATTTAAGGAAATTACTGAGAATTTAAAATATAGATATTTGTGTTTTTTTTAAATCTTCAGTAGGAACCAATGGGATTTGATGACGACATGAACACATTTAAATATTTATCAATATTGTTGGGTGGCTGTGGCTCAGTGGGTAGTGTGCTGGACTTCAAATCCGGGGACAGCAAGTTCGAGTCCCACTGCAGTCAGCATGTCGTTGTGTCCCTGAGACACTTCACCCCAAATTGCTCCT
>NW_011368484.1:0-2316 GCF_000735185.1 Notothenia coriiceps | reverse complement strand
TGTAATTTGTTATATACTGTTGGAATGGGTAAGCAGGCCTATTGTTTTTGGATATTTGTGGAGTTAGGTGGTCCGTGAGTGTTTTTTACGGTTAAGTGGTCCGGTATGAAAAAGTTTAAGAAACACTGCGCTAGTGGATTGTCAAAGGGGGAGCCTCGTTGCGGGGAAATTATACAGATGGCTAGTCCGCCCCTGAAAATGTCTATGCAAACGTTATTATTATTATAATAATTTAAAAAAAGAAATATTAAAAAAAAAAATCAATTCTTTTTAATAATTTTTTTTTTTAATTTTCCATTTTTATTTTGTAATCATCTCGCGACCCCCACTCGGGGTCTCGACCCCCACTTTGGGAACCCCTGCTATAAAGAACACAATGGTGCTCTAGGAGGAGATTCAGGTGATAAGGTGGGGGGTTACCTTGGTTGGTGATTGGCTAATGGTTACACAAGCCAAACACTCGTTACGACATCATAAAGTGGCCAAAATCTGATCAGCTCATTTTCAGACAGGTTTATATATAAATGGATCAGGACAAAAAGAGACTGAATCTTTTTCCTGAAACTTTCAGAATCTCTTTTTACAGAGGGGACACATGTTTATGTATAAAAGACATGAAAAAGTGGATTTTGTATAATAGGTGACCTTTAAGTTTAAAAAAACCCAATGATGTCATCATGGTTATTTCTGCTGGGCATGGATGTATAAAGAGAATTTGATTAAGCTTTGGAGGCAGAAATTCCTTTTTCCCCGCAACCATTGGGCCAATAGAACATGCGCACTTGTGTTCGCCTCTACTTTTGTGTCTTGGCTTAGTCAAATGAATGGAGGGAGAAAATAACTCCGTAAACTGTATTTGGTTTTAAGCTCATTACTCAATTTAGACCCTACCGACTTTAAGGGGCCCTATTATGCAAATGTTCCAGTTGATATTTGTATTTTGTGCCTCTAACCTAAAATGTGCCCAGTGGTGATGCGTACAGACGAGATAAAGACGATGCTACTCACAGCTCGAGGATCAGGATGACCTCCGCCTTGTTTTCAAAGACTTCATGGAGCGTGATGACGTTGGGGTGCTGGATGTCCTTCAGGATGTTCACCTCACGCTCGATGTCTTCCCTCGTCACCCCCCGGCGACTCGACTTGCTGCGTCGCTTCTTGATGGATTTGGCAGCGTACTCCACACCCGTATTCCTGTGTCGACATCTTCTGACCACAGCAAACTGTCCACTGGGGGGGAAAAAAAGGATTGTCAAAAAGTGTCATAAAGCCTTGAGATATTAATAATAAACAAATACACATCTGCATTAAATCATCTCCAAAGCTCACTCACTAACATATTAACTGTTTAAAGATTTTTTAAATCTGTTGACAGGGGTAGGGGTGGATCTAGACAAATATTCATGGGGTGGCAAGAAGGTGGCAGGAGATTTTGAGGGGGGGCATCCCCTGGCAGAAGTATATGCTGATTTAAATCGCAGTCATACTATTGACTTGCCAATAGCATTAGGTGACATTATTGTGGCACATCAGTAAAGCCTTACATAGAGATATATAAGGTGGCAGACATAATTTAATGAATTTTAACTGAATGAGTTTGTTTTCAATCTTACTGTACGTCCACACAGCAGCTTTAAACGCTTCTCTGCCCATTGACTTTGAATGGGGGTGACGTCACTTTGCCTCGCTTTTCGCCTAACTGCATTGTGGGGAAGCAAAGCGAAGATTTCCAGGATTTTCAGGATTCAAAAGATGAGCAATGTTCAACTTTTGAAGCTGAGCTGGAAGCGTCAGCCAATCAAATCCCGTTTATGCAAATCTGACAGTACAAGCGCTAGCCAATCAAACCGCATGCAAGCTGGGAGAGCCAGACCGTAGTTCATTTCCTCATATTCCAAACGAGAAATTGCGGTAGCAAATCACCCGGTTCTTTACAACCAGAACTTTTTACCGGGATACAAACCGGAGGAACCAGGCATGGAGGGAGGTGGCAGAGACAGTGGGTGAAACTGGTAGGTTTTCGCCTGTTTGGGGAGTTTATATATATATATATATTGCTCGCATAAAATCCCCGGGTTTTTTACTTTGTATGTCGGGGGCGGGAGATTCATGTGATTGGTTGTTGGTCGCGTTGCTCGCAAAAAATCCCCAAGCTCTTCAGACACGCCCAGCTCCAAGATTTTCAAGATTTTTTCAAAGCTGTTGTGTGGACGTACCGTTAAGAGTTTTACTCGCTACAGGGTGTACTTTGAGGGTTTGTGACTCTGCAGACCGTTTATATGCATAAAAAGCTACATAACACACAAGGGGACAGGT
>NW_011368483.1:0-4561 GCF_000735185.1 Notothenia coriiceps | reverse complement strand
ACATGAATCTCTCGCCCCCGACATACAAAGCAATAGCAATGTTAAAACGAAGTAAACTGGATATAAACTCTCCAAACAGGCGAAAAAACTATCAGTTTCACCCACTGTCTCTGCCACCTCCCTCCATGCCTGGTTCCTCCGGTTTGTATCCCGGTAAATAGTTCCGGTCGTAAAGAACCGGGTGATTTGCTACTGTAATATCTCGTTTGGAATATGAGGAAATGAACTGCGGTCTGGCTCTCCCAGCTTGCACGCGGTTTGATTGGCTGCGCTTGCACTGGCGGGATTTGCATAAACGGGATTTGATTGGCTGATGCCAAGCATCGAGCCTCAAAAGTTGAACATTGTTCAACTTTGGATGCCGATAGATGCTCGTGATGCTTGCAAAGCCATGCCATGCTCCCCACAATGCAGTTCGGCGAAGATTAAGAATCTTCTACGTCACCCCATTCAAGTAAATGGGCGAAGCGTTGAAAGCATTTTTTGATGCCTGTAGTGTAGACGTACCGTTAGGTGTGAATGCACCCTAAAAGAAGGGTTCTAGCTCCTGTGTTATCTGAAATCGCCATACTAACTTTTCTTCTTCTTGTAGTTTGTTCGTTTTGTTGTTATGTTTCTTCTTGTTCTTCATTTGTTGTTTAAGGGTGGCTGGCAAACAGCTTTTAGGCGCAATACCGCCCCCTGGATTATAAATAGTGTAATGGATACTGCCCTGAATGACAGACTTTTTTCCCACAAAAAAGGCGTATTCGTCGTGTGACTGTATGTGCCGAACCGTGACGTCCGAACCGTGACGATACGGGACGAATACGGATACCGTTACACCCCTAAATTGCACACATTTTCTTTTAATAAACACTGAAAATGGGTCCCACAGACCCAAACAGCACACAAAGGTTAAAGGTTGGAATATAATAATGTTAAAATGTGATAAATATATACACTGCAAAAAACAAAGTAAAAGTAGCCCCCGACTTGTTTTATTTTTTGAAAGTAGTTATCCTAAAAAAGGTTGCTGACCCCTGCAATAGGGTCTTCGCCGACCTCTGGTCTCAGACCCTAGTAATCGGATCAATATCAATAAGCGATTAAATTGATCCTACGGATATCAAGCATGCGAGTTGCAGTCACGTGACTGGGCTCGCGCGGACTAGCTGCGCGAGCGATTACAATAGGGTCTTTGCCGACCTCTGGTCTCAGACCCTAATAATAACATCAATAACGGTGTTGCTGTGTTGCAGGTTCTCTCTGCTGAAGGGTAAGCTGGCCTCAGGTGTGAGCACATTCAACAGAGGACCTGAAGGACTGGAGGCTAAAATCGTCCTCATTAACACGTGAGTCCCTTTAAAAATAAAACACCTAATCACTGTCGACCTGTAATTATTATTTATTATTTATCTATTATTTTCAAACAGATTCTGGGTTTTATCAGCACTAATGATAATTTTAATAATAATGATATTTTTAATGTAAAAGATAAATAATTGTAATAATAATAATAATTAAAGAAAATCATAATAATTATTTAAATTCCAATATGTTGTGTGTCTCAGGCTGTACAACATGCGTGTGGAGGACGTGTGCGATGTCGACTGGGACGAGGTCGCTCATACTGTCGGGTGAGGTCATCATTTCAAACTGTCACCCACTCATACAGAGCTGGTAACCAAGGTGACCAGGTGATAACCATGGTAACAAGGTCTCTCCTTACTGTGTGTGTGTGTGTGTGTGTGTGTGTGTGTGTGTGTGTGTGTGTGTGTGTGTGTGTGTGTGTGTGTGTGTGTGTGTGTGTGTGTGTGTGTGTGTGTGTGTTTCAGGAAGGTGACTCCTGTCTGTGTTCAGAAGAGTTTCCACAGACTGAAGGTTTCCAGAGTTCCTCACTGGAGCGGCCTGTTCTACGGAGGTACTGCTATACACCTGAGTACTACAGTAATACTACTAATATACTAGGGAGAACTACAGTAATACTGCTGATGACTACACTAATACTGCTGAGTACCCTAGTATATATCACTGTTAGATACATCTACTGCTAACACCTTCAGTCATAAACTTATAACTATGGCTTTCGGCAAAGAGAGGATGTTGTCAGGCGGCGTTTCCACCCTGAATCACCACTGCCCATCCTCCCCTGGCTTCCAGCTTCCAGCACAACTCCTCCCGTCTGTTCCAGAGCTAACAAGAGCTCTTTCCGCTGCCTCCCCCAACCTATGAGCAACTGTATTCAGCTCCCTTCCTGCTAGTCCCAGAGCTGTGAGCATCTTTCACACTGATTGCACCGGGAAGCCCCTGCAGCCAACTTTAACTGGATATAGCCAGGTCTGCTACCCTTTGTCCATGCATTGATGGACCAGGTCCTGGTACTTTTTGGCTTAACCCTCCTTTCTGAGGCCTCTTCGCACCTGTATTTTAAAGGGGCTGTCAGCTCAATAATGATGATCTTCCTCCTCCGACCATATGACCATGTCAGGCCTCATGGGTTTTACACTCCTCTTCAATGGCTGTGCGAAGTTGTTGGATGTTGGCAGGAACTGTAACAAACTGTCGTATACACTGATCAAGAGCATCCCTAACATGCTCAATGGGTGACATGTCCGGTAAGGAAGCAGGTCATGCAAGAACTGGGATGTTTTCAGCTTGAATTGTGTACAGATCCTTGCAACATGGGGTCGTTCATTATCATGCTGCAATATGAGGTGATTGTGGATGATGTATGGCACAACAACGGGCCTCAGGATCTCGTCACGGTAACTCTGTGCATTCAAAATGCCATCAAAAAAATACACCTGTGTTCGTTGTCCGTAACCTACACCTGCTCATACCACAACCCCACACCCACCATGGGCCACTCGATTCACAACGTTGACCTCAGCAAACCGCTCACGCACATGTCTGCCATCTTGCCTGTACAGTGAAAACCGGGATTCACAGAGAAGAGAACACCTTTCCAAAGTTCCAGACGCCAACGAAGGTAAGCATTTGCCCACTCAAGTCAGTTACCACAACGAACTGCAGTCAGGTCAGGACCCCGGAGATGACGATAGCATGCAGATGGGATCCCCTGATGTGGTTAAATGTGGTCTGTGGTTGTGAGGCCAGTTGGATGTACTCGGGAACGCCTTTGGAGACGGCTCTAACGCCTTTTCAGCATCCAAGGAAATAACACACTCAGGAACTGAATCAGAGGGAGAGTACAAAATATTAAATAAACGACGTGTATTGAAATATGATTGGCGGTTTTTGACAAAACCAGTTTAGTCTTCTGAGACAATTGTTGGCAAGATGTTCTCCAATCTTCGGGCCAGAACTTTAGCCAGAATTTTGGCATCAACGTTTAATAAAGAGATAGGCCTATAGGAGGAACATTCAATCTGGACTTTACCTTTCTTTGCAATAAGAATGATGGTTGCTTCATAAAATTATAAGGGAAGTTTGCCTTGTTTGAAAGATTCTGACAGAACTAAACTGAGTTCAGGAGAAATCAGTGAAGAGAACGTTTTGAAGAACTCTGCAGGGAACCCGTCGGGTCCTGGATATTTTCCAGACTTTAGGGGGAGGAGATAGCTATAGCTATTTCAGCTTGCGAAATAGGCTCCTCCAGTCATACACTATGTTCAGTAGAGATTTTGGGGAGGCTTAAGTTGTTTAAGAAACCTTCCATCAAATTGTTATGATTGTGAAATTCAGAAGAGTAGAGCCTAGAATACAAGTTCCTGAACGTGTCATTAATGGCGGTGTGGCCTGAGGTGATACTGCCATCCTCCTTGGCAATTTGAGTTATGAATTGCTTAGCCTTGTATTTTCTCAACTGATTAGCCAGCAGCTTACCAGATTTTTCCCCATGACCATAAAACCAACTTTACTTCTTTACAAGTTCAATTGGATGTGTCGAAAAGAGATCAAATTCAGTTTGTACAGATGTAGCACTGCATTTCAGACTCCAGCTTACAGCTTCCTGCCTACGACCTGCCAAAGACCAGTATAGAGGAATGTTAAGCCCTCCCACTATTTTCCAAGAGGGCGTTGCCAGATTTTCAATTTCAGGTTTTAACCAGGAGATGGCGCTTCATTCACAAATACAGAAAGACAAGTTTCGTGGACTTTCAGTTGTGTTTTGAAGAGCATTTGAACACATCAATATTTCAGATCAACTAAAGTATATCTAATCTTGTAATTCAATAATATATAGTCTTTATATATTAAATAATCATAATTATTATGTAAATGTTTACATTACACTTCTTTATTTGTTATGCTCATACTTTTACCTTTACAATCGTTTGCTTTAATATGCAGTATATTTTTTGTATATTTTTGTGTTTGCTTCCTCCTGCTCCCTTTCGGACACATACTGTATGATTTATTATTATTATTAATGTGAAGATATTTTTAAGATAAGATAAGATAAGATGTTACTTTATTGATTGAACATTTTAGTTTAGAATGTGCTGTCCCACGGTAATTCAGAAGGCTCACAGGTCACATTCCGACCATTATTTAAAACAATAGGTGCTTTCACACCGTCTACAGTTTGATTTGTATAGAGGGAGCTCTGTGGCTG
>NW_011368481.1:353-4808 GCF_000735185.1 Notothenia coriiceps | reverse complement strand
TCCCTCCATACATCCATCTAATAATTCATTCATCCATCCATTCATCCCTCCATACATCCATCTAATAATTCATTCATCAATCCATTCATCCCTCCATACATCCATCTAATAATTCATTTATCCATCCATTCATCCCTCCATACATCCATCTAATAATTCATTTATCTATCTCTATTTTGCCCATTAATGCCATCACGACAGTACTTAGATGGATGTACTATGTTTCCATCAATGTATACAACTTTAGCCACCCATCCATTCTAGCTAGCCATGCTAACTGCTAACATTATTCATACTGTAAGAAGTCAGGCGTCCAGACACTAATGCAATATTTGGCGGGAAATAAACGGCTTAATAACTTTAAAGAATGTAAACCGTTGCCTAAGTTCCTCACCGTATTGCCTCTTGATACAGTTATGTACTGAAGCGGAGAAATAAACAGAAACATAGCTAAACTGATTCTTCCTTCCAACTCCTAATTGAGCATTTTGACAGCAGCACATTTCAAACAACAACAATGTGACTGTGTTGTTGTTGTTGTTGTTGTTGTTGTGTCACTGTGTTGGACAATAAGGCACCAAAGACCATGGCTCACTTGATGAATCCATTACGAGGTCAAATATGCTGATCTTCCCAAAACATAAATACAAATGTAGTTTCTGTGATTCGCGTTCATGGAATATTTTGGTTCAAACACCGAACATAATTCAAGATAACCTTTATGTGTTCCCCTGTCGGTTTCCTTTTCCAAAACAACACATATCCGAAAACCTCTGGTGTGCAAAGATCGATGAACTGCAGACAAGTTGTGTCACACAGAGACCCGTCAGATCGCTGAGGTTAATGTGCTGTCATCGACTGAGAGCAATGTCTCTACAGACCGACACATTATCCATGCTATTGAATATTCCTACACACACACACACACACACACACACACACACACACACACACACACACACACACACACACACACACACACACACACACACACACACACACACACACACACACACACACACACACACACACACACACACACACACACACACACACACACACACACACACACACAGATTTCCATGATCCTATATCTCTGCAATCTCCAATAAAAACAGGAAGTGATTCATTTCTACTGATACTTTTAAAACATGGCTAACGTTTTAGCATTTGTGTAAACAAGTTTGTGAACGTGTGGATGAACTATTAATGTGAGCGTGTGTCTATGAGTGTGTCTTGTCTGCTTTGGCCGCATATTCTGCAATTAATTTATTATGTAGGTGTTCCTTTTCTGTAAATGATGTTTAGAATGTGCTATATAAAAACAGTCGAATACAATTTAGGCCAAATATCAGGTTAGCATGGCGAAATAGGTCCTTCGTAGTTAAACACCTGACACCAGACAGACCTTGTCGGGTATTGGAGTCATATTGCAAGAGAAAACTCAGATATTTCAAGATCAAAGTTTTAAATGTAAAAACAAAAAAAGATTCTGTCAAATTAAACAGGTAAATATTATATTTGTTGTAAAAGAAACAACATGGTAAAATCAAAATCATCACAACAGACGCAACTAGACGTTCAGTGTCGCTGTACCGGTACTTTGTACAACTTGAAAATAAGTTTCTTTAAATTCATTTTGAGCGTTTGTTATTTGTTGTAAAGGAGAGAATTGGCCTCTGACTTCCTGTTTGGTCACATGGTTCACTCATTGCATAATTTTGGAGGTCTTCATCAACACATGGCAATCCATCACATGACCAAGGTTCAATATGTAGATCACATGATGACAACTCACCTGTCTCCATGACAACTGGGCAAGCACGTGCCATTTGTTTTTGGGATACAATCTCAGTTCTACACCACATTAAGAACACATGAAGTGTATTATGAGTGCCACAGATCTGAATAATTTGGCCACACAGAGACACAAGAGGCCTGGAAGTGTTGCAGATTACAGGAACCATGCTTACTAGTTGTATTTTTACGAGACCACATTGACTTCTTATTTCTTATGTCTTTTTTTTATACAATTGCTTTAAACACATATTTTTGGACACATTGGAACCAACCTGTTTTTACTTGTGGGTCAAAATCGAATTATAACTTCCAACCTATTTTTAAAAATGCAACCTTACTGAGTAGCACAAAACATATATATATATCTGTCAAGTAGAAATATGTCCAAAAAGTACTTCAGTGCCATCTTTTAGTAAATGTACTTTCCACCACTGCCTAAGTTGCATACTTCACTCTACCTAAACTCATGTTAATGATGCTAGTTTAACTTTTGGCACACCCTCACAAGTTTACACGGTGTCACGCGGACTTCTCTCTCGGTTACCTTCTGGTCCACGATGGAGCACGCCACCTCGCGCACCTGGCTGAGGCTGAGCTCCGCGGCGTCCAGAAGCACCGGCTCGCGGCTCAGACCGATCTGGATGTGGAAGGAGATCACATCCCCTCCTCCTCCTCCTCCTCCATTTCCTCCACCTCCATTTCCTCCACCTCCTCCCCCGGTGCCGGTGTTGTTGGTCCCCCCTGAGAAGATGAGTGGGCTGGGCGCACGGATCAGCGGAGGAGCACTCATAAGAGCCTTTTCCCCGGTGGTCTCCAACGCTGCCAGGAAACAATTACGGTAAAACACCGCACAGCTGGCTGATTGAATACGGAAATAATGCACCGGGGGAAGTTCTACAGGTCCAGGTGGAGGGAGGGCGGGATGTGTACAGCTGGAGAAGTGCACGGACGGACGGACGAAACTCCTAAAAAGCGTGAAAAGAAAAGCGCAAAAAAGCGAAAGTGTTTTCCAACAGAAAAAAAAATGACGCCTGAACTACAACAGAAGAAGTGAGAGGGAAAGCGCGGAGAAGCCGAGAGGAAAGACACAGTGGCGGGATGTGGATACAGAGGGAATAAAAAGAGCCATAATGACTACATGACTGGACCAGAGAACAGCGTGGTGACACAGCCATGGACGTCAACAGTGGCTGGAGAGGAGGAGGAAGAGGAGGAGGAAGAGGAGGAGGAGAGGGAGAGGGAAGCATCCTGGACTGATGGATGAAGGGAAGGATGCACAGAGAAAGAGTTCATAGTCATGGATTTCAATTGAAAAAGTTACTTTAATATATAAATGTAATATTTAATAATCCATTCCTGGCACAATTCATGTATATCCTGCTTTATATTCTATACATGTTAATTTGTGTTTTCATAAGTATTTTTTTTAATGCTATTTTATTTCTATTTGAGATGTTTGCATTTTGGATTGTTTATTTCTAGTCTTTTCATTTCTCCAATGTACAACGCCTTGTCTTTGTATGCTGCTGCAACGCAGACATTTCCCTAATTGGTATAAAGTAATTCTTATCTTATCTTAAACATGTGTCTGTTGATTGTGTTTATACATATTTGTATATATATTTGTATTTTGTATTCCTCTGGATTGTGAGAAACAGTATTTCGATCTGTCTGTACACACAAACTGAAAGATTGACAATAAAGTTGACTTTGACTTTGACTAAATACTGACATTTACAGATGGATATGGAAAGATGATTACCTGTTGAATAATCTGTAAAATACCATTTCAGATCTTCGAGAAACTAGTGATTTTTGTTGGAATAAATAGTTCTGAACGTTAAAATCTAGGCTAATAATCTTTCAAAACAATCCAAAGAACAAGTCATGGTTCCTCTAAAACACCTTTAGAGGAAGAGTTGGTTTGGAGTGCTTGAGAAAGTGATTTTGACATTTAAATATTGATATGTAATATACTGAGTCTGTGCCTGTTGAAAACTGTTGAATGGAGTCATGGGACACACATTATCCCCAAATTGAACCAAACAGATCGTAGGAGAGACATGACAAGTAGATACAAAGCATAAGGAAGGACGAGTTAAAGAATGAACGGTTAATACCTGACGAGAGCAAAGATGAATGAAAGAAGATGTGATGGAGGATATTTGGTGAACTTCTGACTTTCTCTGCAGTCCAGAGGCAGCAGCATGTAGTTTCTATTACAAACAGGTCTGTGTTGTGTTCAATGACCACTGTCTCATCCATCTATCTATCTATATATCTATCTATCTATCCATCCATCTATCCATCTATCTATCTATCCATCTATCTATCTATCTATCTATCAATCTATATATCTATCTCTCTATCTCTCTATCCATCTATCTATCTATCTATCTATCTATATATATATCTATATATCAATCTATCTATCTATCTATCTATCTATATATCTATCTATCTATCTATATATATATCTATATATCAATCTATATATCTATCTATCTATCTATCTATATATCTATCTATCTATCTATATATCTATCTTTTGCAGAGACTAAGTGTGTTGGTTGCTAGGAAACACACACACACACACACACACACACACACACACACACACACACACACACACACACACACACACACACACACATA
>NW_011368480.1:0-7961 GCF_000735185.1 Notothenia coriiceps | reverse complement strand
ACCGAGCCGAGTGACGTAGATGAGAGGAAATTAAGAAGTTGAGATCAAACAGGAAAAGAAAGAGAAAGGGCCGAGATAACAAGCATGGGCACAGTGAGGCATAAAAATGGATCAGGGGGATCGAATTAGAAAAATAGAAGAGAGAGGGGAGATAAGAGAGACAGGATAAAAGGGAGAAGGAGGGAGGGAGAGGACGAATAAAAAGAGAGGGGACATAATTATAAAATGTCAGAAAAAAAAAATCAATGCAGGGAGCATCATTGTGCTTGCAAGCGCCGTACAGAGGGACAACATTGTGTCAATCACACACACACACACCCCCCCGTGTGTGGATTCAGTGTTTGATGGCAGAAAACAGATTTTATATATTATTCCTTCAAGACTACACAAGGGGAGAATTCATTTGGAGGTTTTGAAACTTGATTCAGTAAAAGTCCACAATTTTGAACAGTAGAGCAGAAGAACTATCAGCTCAAATGTGCTTATGGTGTCAAAGTGAATATTTCTGAACGAAAAATGGCACCTGTGAGGGAAAGGGACAAACTATTTCCTCTCAGGTCAATGGAGTTTAAAGTTCGGTATGGATCGTTGTCACCCCTAAAAAAAAAGTTTAAAAATGGTGATATCTTGAGTTTTTTACCATCCATCCAACCTGACCTGATGATGTTGTGGGGCAAATGCTGAATTATTATTATAAAAAAATAGATAGGTAATATAAAGAACCATAAAAAAGTAATACTTGAAATACCTCAATGTGCATATGGACGATACTTAAACACTGCTTGGCTATTATAACCCACACACACACAAACAATCGGTCATGTAAATTCAACCATGTAATGTTAATCATCAGTATTGACTAACACCGGAATGCAATAAGCTACTTCTGTTCAAGAGCGTGTAAACACCATGTACACACACACACACACACACACACACACACACACACACACACACACACACACACACACACACACACACACACACACACACACACACACACACTTAACAGTATTAGTGCCAGGGCTTATCAGTGCAGAGGGACCACACACACCACAAAGGGCTGAAATTCATTACAGACGTAGGTGGGCCTTGACAAGCTGTCAGCGTGTTTGAAAGATTCCTCAAATCCCCCTCCCCTGTCTCCGGAGTACGCTGAGAATACTCAGAGCCCTGCTTTCTGCTTACTCACACACACGTTATGCGCGCGCGCACACACACACACACACGTGCACACAGGAATGTCTCCAGGTCTACATCTTCATTTCAAGGACAGTTTGCATTGTCATTACACCATCATAGCAACACAGGAAGCTCTGTTCTGAGTCTTAATTTCATGGGTACTTTACATTCGCCTCTCTCTATCACACACATTATTCAGAGGCACTGCTGAACAGAGAGTGGGGCTAGAGGTGCAGTTCAATTGCATACTTTGTGTTTCTAATTTCACTATGCTTCTATTTGCTGCCACACACACAAACTCTGTGTCCCTTACACACACAAAAACACATAAAGACACATAATTACCATGCTCCACACCTCAATACAAAGGATAGTTTGCAGTTATGGGTGTGGTTTGGATGATCAAAGAGATGTGTTAGTGCTTCCACAACATTTATGCAAACATATTTTCCAAGCTGTAGAAAAATATGAGTATGATTATCCTTCAGCTAGCACCGTTTCATTTTTCAAGGACGGAAAAAGGGCAAATTACTCTCGAAAACGCTTTTCTTTAACATAATTACTATAATCTGCCAAACCTAAATTAAACAGGCCAGAGTTTGAATGCCTCCCTGACACGAGTGTGGTATCTGTGTGTGTGTGTGTTCCAGTGTGACAGAGAATTACAATTTCAGCATGCTTCTGTGGTGTGTAATTGCATGTGTGTGTTTGAATGAGAGGCAGAGAACACTTGTTTTTTCCCCAGTTATTAAACTAACCAATTACAAGGCCCACTCATCACGTTTACGTCACAAACAAAGGGAGAGTTGATCTATTATTAATGCACTTCTTCAGCAGTGTAATTCACACAAGGATTCAGTCTCATTGCCATACGATCACACGAGCGGTTGCACAACACACACACACACACACACACACACACACACACACACACACACACACACACACACACACACACACCACTCCGCTCAAACCTGCAATTACACAAGGAGCCACTTCAGGCAATTTGGAAGCAACGGAGATAAACTAAGGTGCTTACATCATCAATACCGTGCCGCACTTGCGGGGAAAAAGACGAAAGGAAATTAGTGTCGTTTGTCACATGTCAAGATTAAGAAACGCTGACGTGAGTAAACTCCGTCTTTTATGTGATACCGATGGAGTCCTTCTTTGGGTGTATTTGTGGCACGTTATCATGTGTAACCAGTGAAGTGGGGGAATACTCAGAGGATTTATGGTGAGCAAAAGAAACCATGGGATTGGGTTTGTTTCACATCACAGCTCAGCAAAGAGAGAATAGAGAGAAAAGCATTTTAGTAACTTCTTCTCTGTGCAGCAGCGTGGAAAACGAGACCAGACAAACTGCGGATTAGTGTACGTTCAGTAGTACTTCACCTGAGAGGCTCTACAAACAACACTGCCACAGACATCAAGGATGTGCTATAAAATCTTTTCTGCTTAGCTGCAACGTATGAAGCCATTAAACTGCAGCTGATTGAACAAAGCTTTGAATTCTGTCTTGCTTTCCATCCCTCTCAGCACTGGAAACACACATTGTTCCTATGTACCGGACTGTCACCCTTCCTGTTTGATATGCACATGAAGTGATTAATGTGCATTGTGCAACTTACTTTCTTGAAGTTCATTGGTGACCTGGGAAACATCATTTAACAGAACGATTTCACCTGAATGCCTGTTATGGAGCCTTTTGATTATATCACATGATCTTCATCAGCAGGTGGTTTTACAGAATTGTAATCCTTTTTTTCCAAAGCACTTGGAAGCCAACATGAGTGAGAGTCCTTGAAGTGCTCGGAAAACTAAATGGGAAATTGAACATCAATAAATCCAAGAGAAATGAGCAACTTCACATCATGTAACCTGATGGAAAGCTCTAAAAATGCTACTAGAAGGCCCTAGAGGTAAGTGTTTTCTGAAATACTTCTTTATTATGGTCTCTTTTCTGTTCATTAGTCTTCATCCATGCCTTATAAAAATACACGGTGACTGTTGTTGGCAAATCAACAAGGCCTGTAATTTGGCCTGCAATAGCTGATTATTTAAAGCGGGTTGGAAACAAGCAGCGAACACAACATTGATATTATTATCACAAGTTAACTTTAGCAAACAGTTGCAATCATAAGTCCATTCTCTGCACATCTTTTCCTCTACATATTCATTATAGCCCCTTAAATGTTATTGAAGATATGTGCCCTTGTACTGTCATTCTCGTATTATGTAAGCATTAATAATATAAAAAAAGTAATTTAGCATGCTCTTTTGCTAGTCAGTACAAATAAGGACACAGAAATATGTAAACTATATAAACCCTAAGCTGATGATCACTTTCCCTTTAAAGAAAAACACTCTATAACGGCAGTTTATTAGACTTGCAGGGCTGTAAACATTAAGATTTAGTTTATGACCTCAGGAGGGAAAAAGACTCAGTGCTGTTGCCATGTAAGAGTCATACAGGCTCTCAGCTTAAGTACATTTATCCCCCAGGAGGCAGTGAGCTGATGTTGCACTACAGCGACATTCTGCACACTCTGAGGAATAAGCTAGTCAAAATGAGATGCCTGTATGATTAATAACCATAAACATATATGCACGCATTGGACTTGAGGTGACAATATGGATGCCGTGAGTCGAACAATGACACAGTTTAGTTATTTCTGTTCCGAAGGTGCGGCCAATGCGCATCGCGCGGTAGCCATTTTCTACGAAATGTAATTTTCAGCGTACAGTCTATAGGTATTCCTTGAGTACCAATAAATATGCAGACCAAAACAAAACTGCAATCAGAGCAGATTCAGAAATGTGTGCATCTATTTGCAGGCCATTGAGAGTGTGTGTGTGTGTGTGTGTGTGTGTGTGTGTGTGTGTGTGTGTGTGTGTGTGTGTGTGTGTGTGTGTGTGTATGTGTGTGTGTGCGCCTGCCTCCTCCACTATACTATTTTCCATCAGGCTGTGTGCTGTCAGGCGGTGTTGTATAATGTGGAACTATTCGATCAGTCACTGGGAATAGAGTGTGTGTCTGCAGAATGGCAGACGGCCACCACTCGTCTCCCAGGAGCCAGTTCACTTTAATTGAAGCTCCACTGAAACACAAGCCCGGGCAGTGCAGTAGCTCACACAACACTGTTATCTCCAGCATCTCTGTCTCCCATAGAAAAGGAATTAGAGCGACAGCCACTGGCCTGAAGAGCTGCAATGTGACAACCACACACACAAAAGACAAAGATGTACACACACATACACTCATGTTCGTAACAAATAAACACAGACACAAAACGGCACATACAATCGCTAGCACACACACAAAACTGATAGAGTGGCTGTGGCTCTCATCAACCAAGAAATCTCATATTGGTCTGTTTTATATTGACCTGAGCTACAACGAAGAGGAGAACAAGACAGAAAGGGCGTGAGAGAAAGAGACAATTGAAAATGGGAGGATCAATGGAAGGAGAGTGAGTGATGAGAATGGGAGAGAGGGGGTAACTTTTTGGGGAGAAACAAGGAGAGGCACGTTGAGGAAGGTATAGACATGAAGAGAAAAAGGAGAAGAGGGCGGGTTTGTGGACATAAAATTAATAGTTACCCTCTCTGTAGTTTTCACTCTACCTCCGTGTTCTAACCCGGGTTAAGGCAAAAAGGTTAAGAGCTAATCATTGTTTAAGGCAGTCATGAAAGCTTGATAATTTCATACACAGCGTAAATGACTGAATAAATAAAGCAGCCTCCTCTCAGGAAGAAGGTAGAGAGGCCTTCTATTTCTGGGCCAAAAATGGGATGTTTAGGTGATCGTGTTTTATTCTGATGGATCATTTGATCTGTTTTAGCCAGATAATACGATGCCAAATTGTTCTTGTTGACCCAAACAGCAGTAGGTGGTCGTAGGCCAAGAAGAAGAAGGCTATATCTCAGCTTTTCTAGCCCTCAGGTGCATAAACTACAGGTCATCAACTTCTTTTTTAAATACTCAGGTAATTATCGGATATTGCTATTGGCTGGAGAAAAATCCACATTGTGGAGCCTATAAATTCTCACTTAATGGTCCTGAAAAGAATCCGATTTCCAATCCTCTTACAATGAGTTATTCATTCTTCACATGCTTACACTGTGCAGCAAAATATCAGGAGCTCTAATGTGGCAGAGTCAACAGGATATTATTATTGAGACATTAATATGAGTACATTTAAAGTGGAGAGGAACATTAATCGGCAACAATTTCGATCACTGGCAAGTGATTTATTTACAAGATGCCAACAAGGCTCCTATTACAGTTTCTCAAATGTGCTGGTATGCTCCTCTCTTTTACATAACTCTAAATTGAATATGTTTTTATGTTTGGGTGTTTGCCAAACAAAACAAGCGATGAGAAAGGCAACATGGGGATTCTGGGAATAGTGATGAGCTTTTTAAATACTTTTTTTGAGATTGAAACTACACTAAAGGATTGATTATTTAAAGAACCTGTGACAGCCTCCCAACAACTGTTGTGCAATGAAATATTGGGCTACTAGTAATCTCGAACCGTCAGCTTTAAAAAGAGGGTGCGATACCGTTCCGATAAATATCAATAATTTCGAACATCGAAGCCGGAAGTGACGTCAATGCGGGAATGCTTCACTGTGCGGCGAGAGAGCCAAACACGGACAAAGTGTGTTGTCATGCGTAGAAATGGTGAATTACTGAGTTTAGGCACGTTAATAACGTTTTAATGAAGTTGACTACAGTATATTCATATGTGTCAGTGCTTTCATGTCAATTCGGCGAACATAAACATAAATGATCGTGGTGAAGATGATGATTAAATTAGGATTAAAAATCGGTAGTGAGAGCTGCTGAATTTCTTCCCGTCGGATGTGATATAAAAACAAATCGATTATTTTTGTAGTTGTAAACTCAAGTGGATGAAACTACATTTATTAGTGCTTTCAGTTCAGTAACGGTTTCAAGGGGACAATATTTACTAAAATTGATGGGTTTGGATGATGGGTGAAACCCGTGTCACAGGCTCTTTAAACCATAAACAATACTTGTTATTTATTGAAATAAATCATATTAATATCCCGTGATTTGATAAAGACAATGTGCATTAATTGTTTTCCACCGATGACAACAGTATCTTAAAAACATTTCAGAAGGTCAGTGTGCTGTTAGTAGACCAGCTCCAGCTGATTTGCAATGCCTTTTGATCTCACTCTACCGAATGCAATACAAAGAAGCATGGCATCATTCATTATGAATTAGCCTCCAAACCCTCTGGCATTTCCCTGGTTCCACACCGTGATCTGCGCTTATGCAAGCCAAGGTCATATGATACCAAGCTGTAGTAACATTTCGATGGCTTGCTTCACCGCCTCCCCACCAATTTAAAAATTCACATAGTTCCGCTAATATATTCACACCATTAAGGAATGCATAATGGGCAGCAGGACACTGTTTAGCATTCAGTAAACACCTGCTTGGCCCCCAAATCATATTTCATATTTCTCGTTGTCAGCAACTCTTCGCGAGAATGGTGTGGGAGTTGTGGCGTAGAGTGGGGTGGGGGGCACAAGGGGGCTATTTATATTCTGCTAATCCTCCAGTACACTGCTGCAGAGGGTAATGGGGGTTAACAGGACTTTCACTTAAACACACCCTGAGCTCCCCGCTCTCAGGGAGTTTCTCAGAGGCCAGAGGAAGGTGCGCCTCGAGATACAAACCTGTACATCGATCGGCTCACCAGAGAAAGCTTTCACTCTCTGATGGGGTTATGAAGGTGGGGATGGGTGGGGTGGGGTAAGGGGGGGTCGGATTGGGAGGAGTGAAGCTCATGACTAAAGTTGCAGTGTTGGCAAAAGTGCACATGCTGAGCTGTATAAGTGAGTGCATGAGTAAAGGAAATCGAGGATACAAAAACATAGACACACTCTGTGGCACAATTGCAGTGGGGGGAGATACTAGTTATATTACCTCAGAGCTCAAGTACCAGAAAATGATACCCCAGGTCTAAACTTAAGTGTGACTTTCTTCTGCAGAAAATCAACAGCATCAGGCGTTTCAGGAAATGCCCCCAAACTACATATGTTTACATTCAAGTGAAAAGCCCTCTAGCGCAGGGATACTTGCTTTGCCCTCAAGGCTACTTTTGCAAAATGACAGGATGCCAAGGACCAGTTAATAAACATATAAAAGGACATTCAGGGCATTTGGGGGCTGAATTAGGAAATGGTCAAGGGCTACCTTGCACTGTAGTAGTGATACTCAACTTTAATGAGATACAGACAAGTGCCACTGCTCCAGCAGCTTTAAACCTTGACCGTCTGTAAGCATTGCTTTTTCACATCATGTTATTGGTCTCATTTAATTGAAGTACTTCCAGCCTACTTAAAACTACCAAGAAGTAAAAATAATAAAGTAAAGTAGCTGCATTCAGCTCCACCTCAACTAGATACAGCCTTAAACTGCTGCTGACATGGATCATTAATAATAATCCAATAATGAAAATCTGCATACAAGACAAAAACGTAGCACTTTGAGGAGTAAAGTAGATCAAGAATGCCTAAATTCAACAACCTTTATTGTTAGTATTTCTACATTGTGATATTTTACCTCAGCAAAGGCTCTGGCCCTTCTCCCACACCCACTCACTGTGCTCTTAAGGGGGGGGGGTTGATAAACGAGGAATCACCATAGTAAGGGCATTTTATCAGATATTTGAGCGATCTGCAAACTAAATCCTTACTAATCAATTTCTTCACTAATGTCTTTGTAAAGGTGTGTAG
>NW_011368479.1:0-2824 GCF_000735185.1 Notothenia coriiceps | reverse complement strand
AGAGGGTCTAAGGACAGAGGGTCTAAGGAAAGAGGGTCTAAGGACAGAGGGTCTAAGGAAAGAGGGTCTAAGGAAAGAGGGTCTAAGGACAGAGGGTCTAAGGACAGAGGGTCTAAGGAAAGAGGGTCAAAGGACAGAGGGTCTAAGGACAGAGGGTCTAAGGACAGAGGGTCTAAGGAAAGAGGGTCTAAGGAAAGAGGGTCTAAGGAAAGAGGGTCTAAGGACAAAGGGTCTAAGGACAGAGGGTCTAAGGACAGAGGGTGTCATGTTGTCATAGTGATATTCTGTACAAACTGTGAAGTCCACTGAGACAAATGTAACATTTGTGATATTGGGCTATATAAATAAACATTGATTGATTGATTGATTATTATGCTCCAAACATCTGGAACTAACTCCCAGAAACCTGCAGGTCCGCTGCAACGAAGACTACTTTTAAATCCAGACTGAAGACTTTTCTTTTTGTCGCTGCTTTTAATTGAACTATTCATATCTTAAACTGCACTGTAACTTTTATCCATGTATTTTTTCTTTTAATGTTTATTTTATGAACTTTTCTTTTTAATGACTGATTTTAAATGCCTTTGTCTGAATGTCTTTCATTTTTGTAAAGCACTTTGAATTGCCTTGTGTTGAAAAGTGCTATAGAAATAAACTTGCCTTGCCTTGCCTAATGTCGTTGTGTGTTTGTCTCTCAGGGAAGATGCCCACTGTGGTTTCTCCGGAGCTGTACAGAGCCCGCTTCTGCGAGGCCATGGATAAATACTTCCTGATGGTCCCGGACCACTGGACCAGCCTGGGCATCAACTGCTGAGCGGAGTGTGTGTCGGCACAGACACAAACAGGAAGTCACTCTCCTCGGGTCCAACACAAGCACACTGGACTGTAAATGTTTGTCAGCAAAGTAACGCCTGTATATAAAGCAGCTCGGCATCATTCCACATGAAGAGGATTTTTATCCCGTCAGCATTACAGATCATAATGTCTCCCCTGCGATGTGCGTCAGGGAGGGTCTGTTGTTTTATTAGTGCCAAGCTGTTTCAAGAGGACCCGCTGAAAACACCCAGTCGTCTGGATTATAGTTTGGTTAACTCATTTCGTCTAATTTAAAGTTTGTAAATGTACAGAGATTATGGAACTATTAAAAGGTTATTAACGCTGATTTGTTGATAGGTGATTTCACGTTTACAATAAAGGTGATGTTGTTTACACTGAATGATTGGACTCTGGCTAAAAGGCATCAACCATCACTTGTTGTTTGCAGCGTCTCAAGTTTGTATAACCGATTTTCCGTCTTGTTGATTGAATATCTTTTAGCATTTTTTCATAAATTGGTCAGAGAAAAAGCTAAATCATGGACAGGTTAATATAAAAAAAAATGTGTTTATGCAGCCCCAAAAAAGGTCCATAAATTGTAGATTTATCGACGAAATAATTACAAATTCATAGCTTTCAAATAATCACTTTTTGCCAGTTTGGTTTTTAAAAAACAATTATGAGACTGTATACTTTGACTTTATGTTTTAGGATTTTGTATACTTGTTAGTTTGTAATAATAATAAGTATAACTAGTTATTGATATTATCATAACGACAACCAAGAAAATCCTCCTAAATTTGCGTGACATTTTCAAAACATGAAAATTAATTGGCTATCATTTCATTTCCATACGTGATAGTTTTAACACTGTGGGGAATGATTGAAACACCGTATGAAAGAATAAATCAGCACAACAACAACTTCAAACAGATTTTTATAATTGTACATTTTCTATAAAACAGCGTGTGGTACTGCATCAGGAACTGTATGAAAGTCATCAGATACTCGACCAACGATTGTCCGGACCGGTGAAGCTCATCTTTCTGGTGAAATAAAATTAATAATAATAATTATAATACTGGCAGACAGATTCATTGTATGTGTGCTCATCGTCTCCGTTAAAATCCATTGCAGCTAACGGGGATCAATTAAAATAATGATAATTGACAGTCTGGGAAATATAACTAATAAAATAAGGTGGAGCGGTCACAAAAATGTCCTCTGTGATGGAGATGTTTTTACACAAAGATTTACGTCAACATTATTTACAAAAGCAGTTCAATTTAATTTCATATCAGTACCTAAAGCTAACACCCTCACACACACACACACACACACACACAACTCAAAAGAAGGTCTGGAGATATTGTATTACCGTCTGCAAAGCCCTCGAAAATATCAAGTAATACATTCCAGATATATATCATCCCTTTGTGCTATGGAGCTTTTCAATTTTTATCCAAAAACTATTAAAAACACTAAAATAAAACCACACTTTTGCACACGGTGACATGTTTGCTTCATTAGAACAGTGTGGATTAATCCGCCACTAAAAGTAGTCCCAAATAAATGAACAATTAAATTGTGTTTAACTCTGTGAGTGACCAGATGTTCTAGGAAGTAATTTAATCTTCTTTTTAAAGGTCCCATGTCATGCTTTTCCCGTCCCCTTGTGTGTTATGTAGCTTTTTCTGCATGTAAACGGTCTGCAAAGTCACACACCCTCAACGTACACTCGGTAGCGAGCAAAACTCTAACACAGAAAAGACCTGTCTATGCTGCCCCAGAACGCCTCGTTGGACATTTCTCTCACAGCCAGGCTGCGGGTCTGTGTGTGTACTCGGGCTGGCTTCCGGCTGGGTTTNGAGTCAGAACTAAACATGGAGAAGCAGCGTTCAGTTATTATGCTCCAAACATCTGGAACAAAACTCTGACTACTTTTAAATCCAGACTGAAGACTTTTCTTTTTGCCGCTGCTTTTAATTGAACTATTCATATCTTAAAC
>NW_011368478.1:0-2983 GCF_000735185.1 Notothenia coriiceps | reverse complement strand
CTCTGTTACCTGTAAAGGTGGTTCTATGAGTCTCTGTTACCTGTACAGGTGGTTCTATGCGTCTCTGTTACCTGTACAGGTGGTTCTATGCGTCTCTGTTACCTGTACAGGTGGTTCTATCTGTATCCAGGCTGGCAGCATCATGCTGGGGTTCATAGGCTGGGTTCCCACCCTGAAGTAAACGTTTCCTCTTCCGTCCACGGCCCAGACGTTCTGGCGGCCGCAGCTCACACTGACCAGACGGACACTTCCTGCACACACACACACACACACACACACACACCACACACACACACACACACACACACACACACACACACACACACACACACACACACACACACACACACACACACACACACACACACACACACACACACACACACACACACACACACACACACACACACTTCCTGCACACACACACTTCCTGTCATACTGACACTGTTTGAACTGAGGGACAACTTCTTTGTTCATCGAGAGAATGTAAACCGCCACAAGCTTGTCTCTTGTACAAAGTAAAAACAAAACATATGATCAGGATTTTCTTCACACTAATATCACGATGAAACTTCCTCAGTCCATAACTGACATTAACAAAGTTGTAATTAAATATCCCAAGTTTGCTGAAATGTTAAGTTTAAATATGCAAATGAGACATTGATGCTAACTGTTGGTGAACTGAGGATACATCTACAGAATCAAATAGACAACGTTTGTAAGAAAATGTATTTTTTTAATCTAAAAAAAAATATGTTGAAGAAGAAAAATATTCCAAAATCTTAAAAAATATCAAATCTTAAAATAGAAAAGTTAGTAAAATAAACTCCTGAAAGTGGAAAACTTCTTTATTCATCAAGAGATTTTAAAAAGTCATACAGTAAACGTCTCTCACTTGTGCAAAAGGGAAAAAAAAAATATATGACTTCAATTAAAAGACTTAAAAAAGTGAAATGATTTGATCAGAAAGATGTTAACGTGCAGATTAGCTGACCTCAGGCACCTCTCAGGTCGCTCAATGGAAACACGTCAGACACAAAAGACATGTTTCCACCGGATGACACACGAGTGGCTTCTCAGAAAAGAGGCCAGCAGCTAAAAATACTTCACCCTGTCGGTGGAAAAGGTTTTGTGTGAGATGTGAGAAGAGAGATATGTGCACCATTTGGAGCAACTGACTTTAAATATGACCTTAATCCATTCACGTTTAAAACGAGTCTAAAGCTAATGCATAAACTCTTGTGCTTCAGAAACATACTGTATGTAAACCTGATCATCATTTTAAGAACAGATCGTCAACGACATTAAAGGACAAATAAACAATATGGTTGAAATACTTTTATTTGAAAGGAATTAAGCATCAGAGACATAAAAGGTTTTCCTATTGCTATGCTAGCTTTAATATCGTCATAAGAATAATGTTGATCTAATGCAAGCAGAATTGAATTTGCTTGGTTATATATAAAAATGCAAATATGCTGTGACATACAGAGCTTTGTGAATATATCCACATTATGCTCCACAGATCCTTTTGACAGACGCAGAGCGGAGGATCAGTTGCTCTGCTTTCCGGCTGAACTCTGCAACAGACAGAAAGGACACGACGTCAGAAAAGTGTTTTTTTACTCGTTCATCCCCAAAGGGAGATGAATGAGACCTGTTGATTTGTAAACAGCACCAGTATAATAGTGATGAGTTAGACCACGTGTGTCAAACTCAAGGCCCGGGGGCCAAATCAGGCCCGTGGTGGATTTAATTTCGGGCCCGCAGGATAATTTCTAATTCCTATTAGATCTGGCCCGCCGGTATATTGCACGCACACCTTCACTCCACTCAGAGCCTGAGCCCAAACATTGATGAACTTGCACCCAAGATGAGATGCCAAGTATCTGAACTAGCATCACAGAGCAGCACACTGAGTTTAATGGATGTTTCCTTCTGCACTTTCTCTCTCACGACAACAGGGCATGTTTGGTTTTCTCTTTGAGGGAAATAGTTTTGTTGGAGCTGTTGTTGGCCTGTGGGAAAATGTAATCATAAGAAATGACTCTGGAAAAGCTGCAGATAGAGCCATAAGAAATGAATCTGGAAAAGCTGCAGTTAATCATAAGAAATGACTCTGGAAAAGCTGCAGATAGAGCCATAAGAAATGAATGCAACTGATTATTTAATGTTTAATGTTGTTTTTATAGGCAATCATTTAAGCTTTGTTAGTTCCAGGTTTAATATGTGCAATAAGTTCATTTCAATAAGTTCTGCAATAAACATTGAACCAGTCCGGCCCTCGACTAGTACCCATTTTTTTATTTTGGCCCACTGTGTATTTGAGTTTGATCCCCCTGGTTTACAGCGTCGTTCTGTTAGCTGGTGTTCACTGGACTTTGACCAGGACATTCTGTTGGTGTATCTCTTCGGTCATAACGTCTGGTAAAATAATTCTCCCTAAGCACAATTTTTTGATTCGTATAGTGTTAAAACACAGGCTGAATTTTAAACAGAATTAAAACAGCGCTTGATTTCAAGTCAACAGCAGCACGCCTTCATTAAAATGTCATGAGCCAGACATGCCTTCATGTATTTTGGTTTGTTTACGAATAGTTTGTATTCTGTTTTATGTTATTTAAGAACATATAGGCTTAAAAATGAGGGAATTAATTACGTTAAGAGTAACAGGCTTGCGTAATATATATATATATTTGTTTGCGTTATGTATACATATATTACCGGGACTTGTTATATTCAAAATAGCTACCTCTTTACAAAGCATGCATCAACATGCCTTGATAATGCCAGTTTGTATATAGCCTTCCTATCAAGGGGTTTTAAGGTCAATAATAAAAACAGATGACATTTGAATTGAATTTCTTCCATCTTTCCTGGACACGTTGACTGGCACCAATTACTTCAAACGGAATTGCTAGTATACACATCACTTCTTCACTTCCACGCATTTCTAATCTAAATTTCCTCTCAACTTTCCTTT
>NW_011368477.1:0-3474 GCF_000735185.1 Notothenia coriiceps | reverse complement strand
ACAAGTGACATTTGACGTTTTTAGAGAGGTTTAGCAAAATAAACCCACTTCTGGGGTAATTTGAGTGGAAATGGGTATATTTGCCGTTTCTCTGGAACCCATTGCTCGATTTTGATCTGAAAACTTAAAAGCAGGTTTATTGCTCATGGATTATCAGAAATAAATCAAAGGGACACAGACACATTGGATTAACCTATGAATTAACTTCAGCAGCGTTTTTATCGTTTTAATGCCATTAAAGACCACTTTTGACCAGACTACAACAGAGGTGAGCCATGTTAGTGTTTCTAGCTACCTAGCTTCATATGCTTTGATGTGTGTTCTTGTTATTATCTCTGAGAGTTCGTATAATTGAGTGATAATGAGGGGTACCCCTCGATTCTGTGTCTCCTCACGATGTGAAACGATGGGTTGGATGTGCAGCAAAGATAAATAATAAGGTTTTGTGATTGAATTTCGGTGCAGTTATCTGTTAGCATTTTTCGCTCGTTGCTAATTCAGAGGCTCAGCGTTAGCATTGTGGGGTTTTTTTTGAAATAATATTTAAATGATCAGTTAGATGAGTTTCTTTCCATTACATGGATATAAAACATTCATAGTTTATTAAATGAACATGCCCTCAGACACTGTTTCCTGCAAGATGTTGCAGGAGGCCCCCGGTACCGGGGTCTCTCGGGCTTAACAGGTTAAAAATGAACTTGAGTAATCTACAAAGTAAAGGTGTGTCTCTGACTTTGAAGTGAGTGCTAAGGAGTTAGAGGTCATGCAACATATTTAGGGATTAGAGCAGCTGCTGGGTGAATCCCAGTCAGATCGGCAGCCTGCCAGCCACACCAGATGCCGGTGACATGTACCAGTCTACAAATGGAAGATTGAATACTCCATTTTATGGCTGGATGGATTCAACAATCATTTATTCTTATTTTGCAATACAGGGTTGCACAACAAAATACATGGGTAGCATTGTCCATTATATTCTACAAGAAGAACATCACTTGCACTTTTTGAGTCTGCAACAGGAGAGAAACAAAAACAACCCCAACATCAAAAAGAATGGGGAAATAGTGTCAATCAAGTTCTATGGTTTGAACACCAAGCATCCTCCAGACAAAAACAGAATCCTGTGCTCTGACCTTTGACCCACCTGTCAAACAGCTTGATTTGGGAGGTGGCAGTGATATTTTCCTGGAACTACAGTACTTCCTAGCCAGGTTAGGGTGGCCACTATGCACTTTAAGCCTCCTCCCTGACTTATAAACTACTCTTTGGTGAGGGAACTAAAGCACTTACTTCAAAACTGTTTCTAAAAATGTCTAGATTTTAAAGTAATTAAATACCTGACAATTCAACAGCTCAGACAAACAAAGTTCTTAGAATACCCTCATTAAGTTCCCACATAATATTGTTTTGTTTTGGATTTTTTATATTCAGCCTTCTTCTGAGAGTAGATGTTGCACCAAATCTTTATAGCTGCGTAACAAAATAACAATCACAGGCATTGTGATGGGTGGGATTTCCCCCCCCAAATCCCGCCCATTTTTGAGAGACATACAAACAAAATGTGCTAGTTACTTGTTGTGATACATTTCTTTGCAATCTGATATTTCAGAAAAAGATGCAGAAAATCAGGTTTTAGCATTTTTTACATCGAGGCTGGATTTAGGCTTTGTTCAGAATGAATCCAGACTATAGTTTAAAATCCTTCTCCTTAACCAAACATGCGTAAATGATCATATACCATCTTATCTTAAAGAGGTATGGTAGCCTCTAGCCCCACTAGAACTAGTTCCCGGTTTGAGTGAGGGAATCTGAAACCCTAACTGCATTTAAGAGTAGGCATCAACATTTCCTTTTGCAATAAAACTTGTAGTAAGGGGTGGCTCACGCTTGCCTTTGACAGCCCATAGTTATGCCAAGACTGTTGGGAAACTAACACCTCTATCCTCTCTCCTTCTCTCCCTCTCTTTCTGCATGCACTCATGTCCAATAAATGCATTTTATTAAGTCTGAATCCCCAGAGTTTTTGTGTGATGATAAATGCTTATATCTGAATTGCGTAAGATCGTAGCTGTGACTGTTGCCATGGTCCTGCTTGATGACCACTGCTACTACTTTTATTGTAAGTCACATATTTGTTATAGTTATTATCATTGCTAATCCTTTTAACTGGTAAGGTTTTATACAATTGTATTAATGCTATTCATTTTGTTTACACTTGGAAGCTGATAGACATCTTCTTGGATTCATCTTTTCATATATGTTAACATTATCGTTCTTTGATTTGAATTGTCAATGTTGTCATTTTAATATGTTATTTACTATGTACACAAATCAATTGCATGTCTGTACGGAACCCTCCTCTGTTGCTCTTCCTGAGGTTTCTTCAATTTCCTCCACTGCTAAGTGTTTTTTGGGGGTCTCTAAGGACAGAGGATGTGGTATGCTGTACAGATTTAAAGGCCCCTTATGCAAATCTATAATTTGTTTTATTGGGCTGTATACAATTTGATTTCATTATTTGATTGATTATAGAAGGTGTGCATAAAAAGATTGGTTTTGCCCCTTTTTGGTCCCAATCAGAGTAGATCAATGTGTGAAATTGTTTTCCAGCAGTGAAAGAGATAACTCATAGGCCCTGTAGTTCAAATATAAAGCAGATGCTTTTCACCTCCCTTAGCCTTTTTCTCTACTTTTAACCTGCCACCACAGACACATACAGACACAAATGCATTGTTCTACTGTGTTAAATCTAAGACACAATAATGCAAATAAGCATGTTGTTAGATGCATGCCACAGCTAACCGACACTTTAAGGAGCACATGAGAGGGAAGCTGTAAACACATAATTGGAGTGTAAATGAAGTCGTTATGAGGAAGGATTATACCTGTTTCTCATTTCTGACTCTGGTCCTTTCATTATCATATGACTCACTTTCGGGTGCAGATTGCCCAATTTCACACAATATGCTGGGTCATAATTTGCTTTTCGCCTCCATGACACACTGATATCAGCACCATCAATCTGCGGCGTTCCTGCAGAAGGCTAGTTATTACTTCAGATCAGACTACCTTTTCAATCCCATTGATGGAACATCTTGTGAATTGTTAACACACAAACGCACATTATTGTGATAACCAACTTCACACTTGAAGGGTTGACAGTGCTATGATATTAGAGTGAATGAACTGTAAGCTATAATAATGAAATGTTTTTTCACCAGGAAAATTGTTTCAAGGACATTCAATATGTTGATGTCCTTCATTCCACAGGCCATAAGACTATTAACCCTTGTGTGGTGTTCGGGTCAAATTGACCCGATTTCCATTTTCAATTAATAAAAAAAAATATAAGGATATTTCCGTTCAACCTGAAACTCAATGGCCGGGGCTTATTTATTGTGAAGGACATGTGGAATTGTTTTTATTTTTTTCCACTTATGAAAAAATGCCCACCCGCATTTATGTCCTTCATAA
>NW_011368476.1:0-2290 GCF_000735185.1 Notothenia coriiceps | reverse complement strand
CAATAGTATTCAAAATGACCGGGAACACCATGGGTGTTACAAAGTTGACTAAATCATCCAGAATGCAATCAAAGTGGTGATCAGCAATTACAAAGAACATACACTGAACATGTATTGCGTGTGCCAGGTGTGATCCATGTGGGGGGATGGGCACATAAGAGCGGGAACGCATCTAGATGTGTGTGTGTGTGTGTGTGTGTGTGTGTGTGTGTGTGTGTGTGTGTGTGTGTGTGTGTGTGTGTGTGTGTGTGTGTGTGTGTGTGTGTGTGTGTGTGTGTGTGTGTGTGTGTGTGTGTGTGTGTGTGTGTGTTATCTGATCCGGATTACTAATTCCTTTTCTTTATGGCGGTCGTGTTTGACCGGGAACACCATGGGTGTTACAAAGTTCACTAAATCATCCAGTATTCAATGAAAGTGGTGATCAGCAATGTTATATGTTCAAATGTCTACTGTGAAGGATATCATGAAGCCTTAATGCAATCAAATGTAAAACAAAAAAGTTATGATTGATGAAAGTAGTAAATCGGTCAGATTTGACCCGAAGACAACAGGAGGGTTTAAGAGTTACACAGGTAGGATTCAAAAACCTACATTTTCCCAAGTTATGTTTGGCATAAGTAAGTTAAATATATGTATAGTTTATTATTAACACCTTTCAATTCTGAAAGTACAAAGTGTACAGCAATGTATCCAAACCACCACACAGCTGTGTTTTAATGTCAAGTGAACTATTAGCATTAGCATCTTTCTAAATAAGCAAAACCAATCTCCCAAAGTCTCTGAGCAGACAGCATGAGTTAGTCTTTGAGTTTCTTCCTTAAAGCCAAACATCTCTTTCCTCCGCACAGTAATCGCTATGGCCACTGCTTCGATGGCAACAAGGTATAATGTTCAGTACTCTGCCGAAACAGCATGGTGTGTTCTCATTAAAGATAAGGGCTACATTTGAGCATGAGCTACTTCAAATTCATGTGATGACGACATGTGGACATCTGTACTGACCTCTTTCCCTTTCCATTGCACTGTGACAGTTCTCAGGTGCATAGCAGGGACAAATGGGGAGGATGTGGGTGGGGGGTCAAATAAAAAAAAGTACTACCATTTCTAGATCTTGGTGTTTTTCTCACACTGTCTCAAATCGCTTAATTCTGTACTTACATCTGCTAAAGTTTGATAGCATTTGTGGTTATGAAGGTTTTACTGCAGCATTAACTTCAATTAATAAGGTGGGATAAAGCCAGCAGGGCAATAAAAAAGAGAAGGACACGTGCAGCGCTGAGAGACATTGATTCTGGATCTTCGATATCAAGATATTCGTCAAGCTGTGATAGCACATGGAGAAAAAATTCACGTGCACACAGACTTTCACAGACAGTATCATCTTATAATATAGCATTAACAAAACACTTACCCACACTGTGAATAAGTTAATTGCCTTCTCATCAAATAAGAAGTACTATGAGTTGTAATGAAGGTTATACAGATGTATAGAACATACTTTTGAAAATGTTTTTGCTGTACTGACAAGGCAGCAGAAATATGCACAAAAGTACGATACAACCACAACGGTCCATTTCTGAGTTTAAGCCTTTGAAAATGTTAAAAAACCTGCAGAAATTGAACATGCAGCTGTGAAAGAGAGAGGCGAAGTCCCTCCCTTTCCTCCATGGGACCTTATTTCGGAAAAAGTATGAATTGAAGTCGATGCCAAGAGAAAGATTATCTCTCGATCCCGTTTGAATTGTGCCACGAATTACACATGTTTGTCAATTTAAAAGATAATTTTGCAAGTCAAAGAAATTAAAATGTGTCGTAAAAATGTGAAGTAACACTTTGTTGGTGTGAAACCGCTCAATGAACTACATCTCCCATCTCGCACCACACACCAAGACGGCCGTCACGTTGGCACATTTCACTTCTTTCTTTCAGAATGAGGCGGAAAGTATTAAAAGAGGTGAAAATCACTCCAAGTCTGGGCATGTTGAGAGCTGTGCACACACACAAGGGGAGTTGGTCGGTTCCGTGAGAGCCAGCATGCGGGACCGGGACTCTGGGATTTGTAGTCTTTCTAGATGCGTATTTTTCATAGTCTTATATTTCAACAGTTTTACGACAAACTGTGACTTTTCTGACATGGAAATTATTTTTTAAGATTGACAAACATCATATGTGTAATTCCTGGCCCAATTCAAACAGGATCGAAAGATAATCTTTCTCTCCCCATTGACTTCAATACATAATTTTTCCGAAATAAGGTCCTATGGGTCGGAAGTAGATGGGCGGGACTCTG
>NW_011368475.1:0-4600 GCF_000735185.1 Notothenia coriiceps | reverse complement strand
AACGACATGCTGACTGCAGTGGGGGGTTTGAACCACCTGATCCGAACACCTACATTACAAATATTCACAATATTCATCATTAATATTGATTGTTTCATGTTTCCGCAGGTTCAGCAGGCGTTGCAGGTCTCAGGAACAGCAGATCCTGAAGCAGGGTATCCCCGCTCCTGACGCTCCCATGGCAGGACCTGAGAAGCTTTTTGCGGCAATGCAGAAAGGGACATCTCTGTTTCCTGGCAGTTTGGCTGAGCCTCACACCTTTGTTCTGCCACCAAACACTGCTGGTGAGGCAAAGCTCCAGAACAGATCCCAACCAGTGGCCATCTCCCAGGTCCCACCACCACCTCCATACTATGCTCTTCCCTTCCTTGCACCGACTCCACCCTTCTCAACACCATACATGGTACCATCTGTGCAGCTTCCTCAAGTGCCTGGACCCTCACAGGTTGTGCCTGGAAGCTCTCAGATGATGCTTCTCAACATGCCATTGCCATCAGCTACTCAGGAGCTAACATCCGGTCAGAGTAACGTGCCGTACACCACACAGCAGTACAGGAAAAGAAAAGAGGAGAGGGAGCAATCTGGATCAGGCAAAAGAAAATATGTCAAAAAGACAGACGCCATCATTTGCAAAAAGTGCAACAAAGACAGGAAGCCACCAGCCCACTTTGGCAATTAGTACTGTAAAGAATCAGAGACCCAGTCCAATGAGAACTGGAGGGCTGTGCTGGAGCAAAGAGGGTATGGGAAAAAAGAGAGGGCATGCACCTTAAATCACCAAATGTTGTGAGCAGGTGCAACTTGTTCACTTTGTTGTATTTTGCACTGTTTTTATTGTATAGTTTTATTTTACACTTTACTAAACATATTGGAAGAATTGTTGTTGTTGTTATTATTACTGTTGTTTTAAATATATAAATACATATAAAACAAGTATGGATGTTTCTGTTTTGAATATTTCATCATCATATTTCACTTTCATTATTGTTATATTTACTTAATACTTTGTTCTTAAGTTTTAATACATTTATTAAAAGTTGTAATTATAATAATAAATGCACAACATAACAATAATCCTCATACATATTTCTCATATTACTTATATTCTAAGTACTATTCTATATTAAGTACATCTATAGAAGTACTGTACAATGATGTACTTCCGTGCATGCTCCTTAATACTTCACTACATTTCAGAGGCAAAGATTTGACTCTGAACCTCATTGATTTGTTAATATGAATTACTTTGAAGATTTAGATTCTGTTACAAAGTACAATAATATAAACAGACAATGAATCACGAATGATTATGGTGAAGAACTTAAATTAGATTTGATACACAACCTACCCAAAAGTGTGGTAAAATAATAAATGAGAGTATGCAGCAGAAAAAGGGCGGAAAGCCGGTGCAAAGTGCAAAATGTGCTGCATTTAGAGACTCCTTGGAAAAGAGCAACTTTCAAAGTTTTAACCAAAAATATCATTGTATGAACAACAGCTTGAAAAAGTTACAATTACATATACAAATAATAAAAATCACCTTTCATATACAGTATTAGAGGTTTATTTTACATTATTCTCATAAAAAAAATAACTTAATGGTAATAAAAACATACAAGCAAACAAACAGTACATTTCTTATTAAGAGTTAGAATTTCTAACTGTTAAGCGTTTTGTTAGAAAAACAAAGTGGCAAATTGTCGCTCTAAGTTTTATAAATACGGTAGTTTAAGGGTCACCTGAAGGCAGCACAGTTGTACAACGTCGGTGTCGCTCTTGAACGCAGCTCGTGACCTTTATTCAACATAACAGTGAAACTACTCTGGAAAGAAGAGACACAGGAGCTGAGCTTAAAGAAGGTGAGACTTATTTTATTATTAATATTACAAATGCTGTGTTCACTGATGTTAGGAATAAACCGTAATGTTATTTCCAGGACATAGACGGATCAGACAGAACGGAAGACTTAAACTAACGTTTTCTGCCCTCTTGAGTTTTCGGTAATCAAACACACAGGCTGATGTCAGTGTGATTTCCAGCTGTGAAAAATACATTACCGTAATATCATAACTGTCCTCACACGTAACATACCGTAGGTTACAGTCACACTGATTTACCTGTCGTGAGTGCTGTATCGCTTTAGATATCATTATTCTGTAGTGAACACTGTAACCATTGATTCGCCTTATTCATTATGTGAATATTAAAGCCAAAACACGTGTAGACTGTTTTGCAAGCTGTTCATGTTTGATGCATTTTGTAATAATGTTATGTCATAGAGAGGTGAAGTCCCTCCCTTTCCGGGGGAGCTCCATGGGACCTTATTTCGGAAAAATTATGTATTGAAGTCAATGGGTAGAGATCGATCCTGTTCAAGTTGTGCCACGAATTACACATATAATGTTTGTTAATTTAAAAGATAATTTTGCAAGTCAACATTTTTTAAATGTGTCGTAAAACTGTGAAGTAACACTTGATTGACAGCTGTTTGCACCAGTAAGGGTGAAGGAGAACAAATATTTAAAAGCACAGTCATTTTAATGTTAACATTTTCATTTTTTAATGTAAGTATTATAGGTAGCGGTGAACGGAATCGTTTTGCTTCATTCAATATGTGTTTAGCTTTTCTAAAACAACATTTTCAAATTTGTCAAAAAAGTATGTTAAAATGTATATGTTTATATAACTCCTTTTCAAGTGTTCCGAAGCCCGTTGTGTCAAAATGTTGTTGAATTTAATCTAATCAAATCTACAGATTATTCAGCAGTAATATTATTCCAAAAACATCGTATAGTAAAAACACTGACAGTGAACATTTATTTGGCAAAATTTGCTATTTTTTTAAAGTTTTATTTTTGTCAACATACAACCACCGTTTAAATCCTACACATTGTAGTTTAGATAACTGAATCAACATGTAATACATTCTGATTTCATGTTTAAGGGAGGTTTTTTTGTTAGTCACCCAGGCAGCCGGAATGACGAGCCTCCAGCTGAGTGCGAAGGAGGAGATGGTGGAGAGGTTTCTGGATGCTGCTGCCAGAGGAGACATGATCCAGGTGTCCACGATGCTGTCCGAGAGCCCCTCGCTCATCAACCAGACAGGGTACAGCGGCTGGTCAGCGCTGATGCTCGGCGCTCGCAACGGGCATTACCCTGTGGTGGAAGTGCTGTTGTCACATGGGTAGGCCTACAGAGCTGAGTTGAAGAGAAAAACTGAAAAAAATTACTCCCAAAAAAGATATTGGGTACATCACTCAAATGCTGCTTCACCACATTGAAAGCAAAATTATGAAGATAAGCTTAATATTTTGTACTTTAATAATACAATTACTTAATAGGTTAGACATTTTTTGCTTGCCGTTAGTAATGTAAACAGTGGTCACAGACACCGTGATTTGTTTCTGAATGCCGTTTCAAAAACGACGCAAAATAACAAATGTGCCAAAACACTTGCAAATTAAGAAATATGACACATTACTAAAAGTGCTGAATGAACAAAACAATGCAAATAAAAAAAATGCTGCAAATGAAAACACGCTACAATAAGCTCAAAACACAGGGAGCGAAAACAGGGACACTCAAAAGTAATGTGCACAGCTGGGACCAGACCACTTGTTGAAATTCAGAGATACATTTGGCAGTATTCATACATTTATAAAGTTGGCAAACTGTCACTGGAAACCTACATTTTAAGTTTAATTGTCTTATTTTAACAATTTGATCGCATGATACCCTTCCGATATTAATGCAGATCTGCTGTAAGCTAACTAGCAAATTTAGCTGACCTAGTAATTTTAACTGGCACATTTGTGTTTTTTTATTTGCATTGTGTTTAAAAACTGCAGTGTGTTTCTCTTAATAGGCGCTTTCACACCAAGTACTTTTCCCAGGAATAGTTCCCGGAACTTAGTTCCCCGGAAATCTTTAGTTCCGGAAATATCTAGTAGATAGCGTTCACACGCGTTCACATAAGTCCCTGAGGGAGCCGCTGACGTCACTTCTTCTTCTTCTGCTTTGGGTTTACTGGCAGGCCGCAAACAACTTCACGGGGTATACTGCCACCAGGGCCGCCTTAATGCACGGGCTGACCTGGGCTGAAGCCCAGGGGCCTACGGAGATCGGGGGCCTATCATGAGCCAATTTAAAAAAAAAAAATAAAAAAAAAAAATTCAATTTTTTTATTTTTTTATTTCGGGTGTTTTAAAAAAAAAGTTAAATAAACAACGTCTTGGCTTTCAGAATATGAAACTTTCATTTCCAAAATCACACGATAAATACATTTTTGAAGCTTGTAAAGGGAAGACAACAGCTCTCCCTCGCCACTCTGCTGTTCCACAGCGCCGCCCCCCTCCCTCCACTGAAATTATTAATGTAAGACGTAGAGTAATCATAGATAACACAGCAAGGTCCGTTACAGTTTGTCTTCATCTGATTTAAAAAAAAACAAAGTCTTGGCTTTCAGAATATTAAACTTGTTTCGGCAAATTCAGATGATAAATACAACTTTGAAGTTTGTAACGGCATAATTACAAGCGGAGAACGGAGTAACTTGACGTCACAGCAGGCATAACAACAGCCGGTGTTTTCCCCGGGAAAC
>NW_011368474.1:0-3864 GCF_000735185.1 Notothenia coriiceps | reverse complement strand
AGCCACGGTAGATCTTGACCTGGGGGCAGGAACAAATGGAGGTTCTTGTTGCTGCTAGGCCCAGGCAGCTGTGAAATCTGAAAAAAAATATAGGACAATAATTACTCCTAAGTTTGTTAAAATAAAGTTTCTCAAGCACAAATAACAATGCACAACTCAAAATAAAATTCTCTCTCTCTCTGGAGGTGGAGGAGGAGCAGGAGGAGCGTGTGAGAGATAGAAAGAGAGACGTTGTTAGTATTTGGTGCAAGCTCGGAGCTAACGGAGATTAGAAGCTGTTTCAACAATAAGGAGAGGGAGAGCTCTCTCCTCTGGGACTGAGAGAGATAACGTCAGCTCAGGGAGGTAAAGGACTATTAGATTGTAAACTTTAGTCTAAGTTATCTCACTGGGTCTCAAACGGTTTGGTCATCTTTGTAAACAAATATTTCCATCTATGTAATATTAGTTGTATATAAAATGAGTTAATAAATCATTCCACTGTGTGCAATAGGTCAGTACAAAATAAAAAAAACACAGTTTGAAAGGGGAGTGATTAGTAAAATATGCATAAATAAAAAGAAAGAATGCAGACTAGGTAAGATAAAGATAGGAGAGAGGAGTTGATCAAATGTGTGTTATTGCTTGTGAGCATATTCTAATGGATTTTTGTTGATTGAAATATATACTAGTACCCCCCCCTAGAGGATGTGAGGTCATCACAAATAAAACAGGTATACATGGATAGGATACTAGATAAGTGTGCACACTCATTATATACACCACACATTTGTATTGGATTTGTTAACACTATAGTCCCTAATATATTTGTAGAAAGGCAGGAAATGGAATTCAATTGAGAAAATGTTTCATTGCGGAGGACCCCCTGTTTCGTGTCCCCCCCACTTCTCATACCAAAGTTACACCCTTGCATACACGTATTGTTCAGCAGGATAATCTCCACACATTAACAACACTTTTAGAATTGTTGAAGACTGAATGCAATTGCCAGATATAGACAGCTATCGTTGCTATAAACTATAACACTGTTTATAATGCTATAAACAAACTACATGATGGTCACATGACTTCACCTCCACTAAGCTAAAGCTGGCTAATGCTTGGCAGGATGACGTTTGGCTGTCTCATTTAGCCTTTTGTTAGCAACTGACGTTTTTCAGAAACATTTACGCTTCAGAAGTTCTCAAGTGGGGAATTTATTGACGTGGTGTATGTCATAAAATGCCAGTATTAACCATAATTCCTTATTTTGAAATGCTAAATGAGTCTCTGGATACACACGTTCTCCACATTAGAGAGAGTGTAAGACAAGCTGTGTGATGGATATATTACAGGAAAGAGCTGCACACACACAAACCCACAACTGTGTTCTCGTGTCATCACAAACAGAGTCAGTATAGTCACCAGTTAACAAGATGCCTGCTGATATATATTTGTTAGCATGGGCGCGTGTTGTATTTCATTTTACAAAGTGGGCCATTGTTGCTAGGTAACGTAGCAGGACTTACGCTGTCTGAGAAGTCAAACACAGATAATACACACTTACACTTTCCCTTTCCTTCCTCCCTATCAACTACAACCCTGCCCGTCTACCTGTAACCTGACCCCTGGACGGTACATGTATCAGATGGGAATATAAAGGGTGCTGTCAGAAGCCCATCTACCTGACATGAATCTGTCATCATGTTATGACGTTTGGTGGGAAAATGAGTAGAAATAGAAATGTATTCATCCCAAATCACCAGGACTGGGAGGTTTGTTTTTGGGAAATATTTTTAGCATCTCCTCAGGGATGCTTGCTTCAAATCCTCCCTACTGGCAGCATCCACAGATAACACGTCTTTGGGAATTTATTTCTAAAAAGCACACACAAGATAAACCCTTTAGTTCACAACATAAACCAGAACCAGATGTGAAATGACTGCCTCTCTCCCTCCCCGTCTGCCTCTCTCACTCAGAAACTAGGACAGAGGAGAGCCCTGCTGGATAATGTTAGTGTGTAGCCGCTAATGGGCCCCCAGCCAGATCACAGCACGAAAGTGTGTGAGTGCGTGTGTGTGTCAGTTGGAAGAGTGTAGTTTAAACGCTGCACTGCACCATTTGCCTTAGCTACAGAGGTGGCAGACGGACACAGAGTCATGTGACCTGTCCAAAAGTCCAGCAGTCTGTCTCCCCATGCTAACCTACAGGGTTCCCAATAGCCATTAATGCACAAAGTGTCAACTGCGATTGTTAAACTGCCATTTTTAAGGAACATAAATGCTTCAGACATTCTCCAGTGGGTTATTTACTGCCATATTTTATGTAATAGAATCAAATGTAAAAATCTCACAAGCTAGTATTAACCACAGATCTTATTTTAGGCATCAATCCAACAAAGTCGACAACCCACTGACTTAAAGATGAGGGAGCCCGAAAGTGCTAAACTGCTAACTCATTTCCAGGCTTAACTCTCATTCTAGATGTCTTTGGCGTAGGAGATAGTTTAAGTTAGCCGTTAGCAGCCAGTGGAGCAAGGGCTGGATAAGAGTTTCACCATATTGCGTTCGTGCTATATTTGTAAAAGTTTATTAGACAAAGGTTAATTATCAGGTAATAATTGTTATATCCTACATCCTTTCATTTCTTTCTGACAATTCCGACTGCATCCCCCTTCATTCTCTTTGTTCACTTTCACACACTCTCTGCCTCGGCCCCTGGGTGTCGTCGGGTCATTGGAATTCACTCTGCGTCTCTGATGGGAGTCTGCAGCGAATATCTGTAATGAGTTCACACAGCGCTCAACGCTCTCTGGGAGAGAAGGAGGTGATGTAATATCTGGATCTGAGATGCAACTGCACGCACACACACACACACACACACACACACACACACACACACACACACACACACACACACACAGCAGAGGCTAGTGTTAGCACAGGGGGTCCTCTGCGGTGTCAGAGGAAATCTGATCCTGTGTCAGTGCTGGAGAAGGCCACAGCAGAGAGGTGCTGATGGATGAACACCAACACCAGGTACAGGCTGCCAGTGATGGATAATAATAATAATAATAATAATAATAATAATAATATTACAGTACATTTTTTATTAGGGCGCTTTTACAGGTGCTCAAAGCGCTTTACAGTTACACATTACACATATTAGACATGTAAGAGTCATTACTGTGGACATTACCCACAGGAGCAAATGCGGGTAAAGTGTCTTGCCCAAGGACACAACGGCCTGACGCAGTGGCGGCCGAGGCGGGTTTCGAGCTGGAGTTCACCAACGGCCCTTGATCTGATGATCAACGCTCTAACCACTGCGCCAAAACTGCCAAAACAGTGTTAGCTAGCAGGAAGATGGTCCCATGGCTGCGATGGCTCAGAACTGTTATGGTCTAAGCCAGGGGTCGGCAACCCGCGGCCCTCGGGCCACATGCGGCCCTTTAAAGTCCTTATCTTACATTAAAAACTGTTTTTGGCAGTTGATTTCTGGGGGGTGTATGCAACAGATAGTCAATGTATGTTTCTTTATTTCATACTGAATAATATGTAAAAAAAGGAAAAATATTAGGTCCAATAAAAAAAACTTTGCTTCTGGAAGCAGGCCATTTCGTGACGTCACGTGTGGTTCCCGGCTGCCGCTGTCTGGATCCCTGCTGCCGTCCGGATCGACAGCCAATGCGCGCAGCCAGCGAGAGTTCACAACGAAAAATGGCGTCAAATATTGTTGATGTTTACGCATCAGAAAAAGCTAATAGCGCGGGTATTTGGCACAATTTGACAGAACAATTATTTGGTGTGGACGATGCGAGCAGTGACGATGAATCTGAACGATCTCTGCCGCCTTTTACACCAGAAATAAGAGGCCTAGAACCGT
>NW_011368473.1:0-2812 GCF_000735185.1 Notothenia coriiceps | reverse complement strand
GGTTACATTAAAACCCTCCTATTGTCTTCGTTTCCCGCCCTTACTTTGGTGTTCGCGGTCAAATTTGACAGGTCCTGTTTTAACTGCCATTACATTAACACAAAAACCATGAATCACCACATTTCATTTAACACCCTTTCAAACTTTACATATTGTATCAGACTACTGGTATACATGAAACACTGCAGTAAATATACAAAGAACAGACACTGAACATGTATTGCGTGTGCCAGGTGTGATCCATGTGGGGGGAGGGGCACATAAGGGGGGGGCACATCTAGTGTGTGTGTGTGTGTGTGTGTGTGTGTGTGTGTGTGTGTGTGTGTGTGTGTGTGTTTTATCTGATCTGGATGCTTACTAACCCGGGAACCCCATGGGTGTTACAAAGTTGACTAAATCATCCAAAATCCAATGAAAGTGGTGATCAGCAAATGTCTACTATGAAGGATATCATAACGCCTTAATGCAATTGCATGTAAAACAAAAAAGTTCTGATTGATGAAAGTAGTAAATCGGTCAGATTTGACCCGAAGACAACAGGAGGGTTAAAAGACTGGGTGCGTTCACACCTGCCTTGTTTAGTCCGGTTGAATCGAACCCTGGTGCGTTTAGCCGCTTGGTGCTGTTCATTTGGGTCGGTGTGAAGTTAATCCGAGACCTCTTAAGTGAACTAAACAACTGGACTCTGGTCCGCTAAAATAGGTGGTCTCGGAGCGCTTGCTTGCGAACTCTGGAGCGGTTCATTGCTGGTGTGAACGCAGTCCGCACCAAAACATAGGAAGCGTAGTATCTACGAGGATTTGCGTTTTTACCCCCTTAATGTCTGACCAATGGTTGAACAGCATTTCCGAACACATGACTTGTGTTTAAAGTTTACAGTCCGTTTGAGTTTTGCCCGTGTGAACGCGAACCTTCTGAAAAATGAAACAATGTGACAAACTGTGGTCTGGTGCAGCAGAGAGCGGACTATTAGGTGTGAATGCACCCAAACTAAATAGCCCCAAACCTTCAATTCAACCATTGGAACAAACTAAATTATTCACAAACAATAATTTTCTTTAGCTCACCAAGTCAGTTAAGTTAATTGTATTTGTGAAATAATCTTTTTTTTTTATATGTGAGAAATCACCCAAAGAATAACCAAATGATGATTGAAAATGTTCAGAAAACAGCATGTGTATATATATTTAGATGTGTTGATCAGAACCCTTTGAAGGATAGAAAACACTTTTTAAAGCTAAAATCAGTTAATTTAAAGATAATCCTATATAGTCATAGTTTGCTAATCATAGCTTCCATTGGTTAACATTAGCCACCTTAAGCTACAGGCCATACAAAGTGATCTTGTAACGCAGATTATTTTACGAATCAAACTGTTTCTCCCTTTCGTTTCTTCAAAAGTCATAAAGCCTCACTTCATTTTCCAGTAAACCTCACAGTCCTGATGGAGGGTTTTCACAATAAAAGTTCCTGTACGAAGGTATTTATGATCCGAAATGAAAAGCTCAGCAGGTTTCCCCCCGCAGTGAAACCGGAATGATCTTTGACCTCCATAAAAACTGTGAGGGGTTTTCTGCAATGGAGGAATTGTTTTAATGAATATCTGAAACAAACGGTCGTCTGGCAGGAAATCTGAGGACTAACATTTCAATAGTAGAAACAGCTGCTTGATAACATGTTTGAATCCCGAATGGACCCTGCTGCTGTTCGTCTCATATACAGTATTCATGAGAATGAGTAACTTAATGAGACCACGACCAAAGTTCAGCTGTTTGTGTGAATCAGTAACCAGTCAGCAGGTCCAGAACGCCTTTACTCTGAAAATCTCAACTTCCAGTAAAGCCATGAGGAAGTGACCAAAGATCACACTGCAGGAGTTATATTGCTGTTCACTGACCTACCTGCACAGGTGAGCACTGAGACAGCTCCACCTGCTGGACGGATTTATAACGACGTGTTAGGGTAATTGGAGGAAATTCAATATAAAAACTTAGCTGGAGGATGGGAAAATATTTTTTAAAAAACATCAATTCAGAGATTTTAGTTTTAAATTACGGGAAAACAAACAGTTAGAATTTTAATGTCATAAATATACCATAAAAAAATCAAAAATATGGAAGAAAATACTCAAAGAGACACGAGGAGAGCTGGAGCTCTGATGGAGTCAGGACTCAGAGACACGAGGAGAGCTGAGCTCTGATGGAGTCAGGACTCAGAGAGACACGAGGAGAGCTGGAGCTCTGATGGAGTCAGGACTCAGAGAGACACGAGGAGAGCTGGAGCTCTGATGGAGTCAGGACTCAGAGACACGAGGAGAGCTGGAGCTCTGATGGAGTCAGGACTCAGAGAGACACGAGGAGAGCTGGAGCTCTGATGGAGTCAGGACTCAGAGACACGAGGAGAGCTGGAGCTCTGATGGAGTCAGGACTCAGAGAGACACGAGGAGAGCTGGAGCTCTGATGGAGTCAGGACTCAGAGAGACACGAGGAGAGCTGGAGCTCTGATGGAGTCAGGACTCAGAGAGACACGAGGAGAGCTGGAGCTCTGATGGAGTCAGGACTCAGAGAGACACGAGGAGAGCTGGAGCTCTGATGGAGTCAGGACTCAGAGAGACACGAGGAGAGCTGGAGCTCTGATGGAGTCAGGACTCAGAGAGACACGAGGAGAGCTGGAGCTCTGATGGAAAACACTGACGAGGAGAGCTGGAGCTCTGATGGAGTCAGGACTCAGAGAGACACGAGGAGAGCTGGAGCTCTGATGGAGTCAGGACTCAGAGAGACACGAGGAGAGCTGGAGCTCTGATGGAGTCAGG
>NW_011368471.1:0-2191 GCF_000735185.1 Notothenia coriiceps | reverse complement strand
GCCATGACACAGACAGTCTGTGGTTTGGACTTGTTTAACTTTTGTCTAGTTTCTGAACAGATATGAGGAGCTGTGAGCTCTGAGGGCAAACAGCTAATGGCTGTGTTGTTTTTCTGGGGCCCTCATTGAAGATGACATCACGGCTCCGCCTACACTGCGTTACTATAGATACTACCCCAGTTCCTAAACTGTAATGGAAATGCGCCATAAAGTGAGCCAGTCCTAACGAGGCCTAGCCATACCGAGCGAGGCCGAGCGAGGCCGTGTAGTGGAAATACGCCATAACAGGGGGCCGGCGCCGATCCTTTGAAATGCAGAGCGGCTCGGAGTGTAAATTGGAGGCGCCCCGGCAGCGTGGGCAGATGACACTGCCACTCCGACCCTCAGCGCCCGACCAGGGGCCGCGACACCACAAAGGTAAATCTTGCACATCAGACAATTACATTTTCAGCACAGAGGGGACGCATTGCACAGATGATAATGCCCCCTCCTCAGAGGCAGATCGTCATTCAGATGTAATTACTCTGGGTTGACATGTAAACTCAGGCCGGATTAAAAGCGCCTCTTTTTTTTGGCACTATGAGTGCATTGCAGCTATGAGCCCATTAGATCTATAAATGCGAGTTACTTGCATCATCATGTGTAGTACAGATGCATGAACTGGCGGTCACAGGGGAGCGCTGCAATTGGTTTAAGTTGTTTGCCAATGTTTCCCCGATGTCCCTTTTTATGTGCCAATGTTGTTATATTTCAACATAGTTCGCCGTTTTGTTTTGTTTCATCCTGTTGCAAATTTAAAGTGAATAAAGGCACTTCTGTTTCTATACTGTTCTATTATGTAATGTTTTTTTTTTGGTGTACCATAATGGACAATGATACCAACATACTGTATGCAACCTTGTGTTGCAAAATGACGTTAAATCGTCAATCCTTGTTCTTGTATGAAATACACCCCAGTTTTTGATACAATTAATGGACCATTTTTCCTCAAAATGTATTTTATCATTGGATCATGAGTTTAGTATTACCACATACCCAGGGTTGCCCCTGGCCAACTTGTGGCTCCACGCAAAGGTGTTTCATGCCATTATATGCACGTGAACTGTTAGTTAGCCGGAGCCTTGCAGGGGGGTAACCGCGGAGCACATAATTGCGCCATATTTGAGCATTAGATGAGACAATGTAGGGAGGGACGTGCTGGACCCTGCACGTACACAATACATTGACTGTTTTTTTCAGTCTTATATGATAGTACAAGGCACCATGAATCCTCTAAACCAGGGGTGCCGGGGAGATTCCCAGTCGATCGCGAGATGTGTCTAAAAATAGAACAAAAATATTCTGTTTTATCGTTAATGTCCTATGACATAATCTTCCTGTGCCAGAATAATGCACTTGAACGCATCAAAGCTTTGTGATTGGCGTGACCCCATGTGTCGGGCGTGGCTGGTGGGCAGTGGGCACTAGTTAGCTGACGTTGTCCGTGGCCGTTTCTCAATGTCGAGTAAACCTGCTGCAGAGCCACTATTTCAAGTATACTACGTCATTGAGTGGCGCCAAAGGACTGTTTAAGGCGAGACACGGCAGGCAAAAACATCGTTTTTCAAGCACTGGTCAATTTTGAGATTTTGTGCTATTTTGATTCTATAACATGTTTTATTTCAGGCTTTTGGAAGGAAAACGTACAAAATACACATTTAAGTGTTTATTTGACTATAGTTTGTCTATTTGCGTCAGTAGATTTCTCCTAAATTCACCAAAAGTTAGCTTTCTAACGTAACATAAAGTACCGCGACCGCTGTGTGCACCATGTCAACAGAGATATCGTTAGAAAGCTGTGTCTCTCCTGCACAATCTAATCGGATCCAAATATGGTCATTTCCTTTGTATCAGCAACCAATCGTGAAAGCACAAAGGGGTCTTAAACCAAGAAACGAAATCTCATTGGCTGGTGTCAATTTCAGACAACGTGATTCGTTCAGATGCGTCACGTGGTGTGCTAAAACACTTCCTGGTTAGCTTTCCGCTAGAAATGTAAATCTCAAAATGGCAAAAGAACGGCGAAAAAAAAGTTTACAGAGAAGACGACAACAGTTGTCACTTGCACGAAGCAAGATTATACAAAAAACAAATGACCCCGAACATGAAATACCTTCACGGAGAGCTTCGAGGCGCAAGCTGTCATCCAAAG
>NW_011368470.1:0-2973 GCF_000735185.1 Notothenia coriiceps | reverse complement strand
GACAACATTTTCACCTTTTTGGATCTTTTTGACTCTAATAGCCGTGATTTGATCATTCAGATCCTGCTGCAGGATGGGACCCCTGAGAGGACCGGAAACAGACACCCAGACCCAGACTACCTTCAGAAAACTTAAACTTAAACCTGGTTCCTTCAGTTCTTCCTCTCCCTGTCTCAGCCTGGACTCTGGGTCCTGGTCTACAGTCGGTCTCTGTGGGTAATTCATTGATCCAGACCCTGATCATCAGACCCTGATCCAGACCCTCAGACCCTGATCAGAACCATCAGACCCTGATCCAGACCCTGATCAGAACCATCAGACCCTGATCCAGACCCTGATCCAGACCCTGATCAGAACCATCAGACCCTGATCCAGACCCTGATCAGAACCATCAGACCCTGATCCAGACCCTGATCCAGACCCTGATCAGAACCATCAGACCCTGATCATCAGACCCTGATCCAGACCCTCAGACCCTGATCAGAACCATGGGGACCCCCCAGGGCAGGAAGAGGATCCCGAACCAGGAGAAACTGACAGCTGAGGACGACGCTCTGGACCAGATCGTCAGGGGGTGTGTGTGTGTGTGTGTGTGTGTGTGTGTTGGTGTGTGGTGTGTGTGTGTGTGTGTGTGTGTGTGTGTGTGTGTGTGTGTGTGTGTGTGTGTGTGTGTGTGTGCATGGACACATTCCAAAATGTACATGCAAGCAGAGACACACACACACACACACACACACACACACACACACACACACACACACACACACACACACACACACACACCTGCTCACACACCCTTAGGCAGGCGCTTTCAATCAAGGGCACCTTGAATGAAGACAGTGAGTCACTGTCAAAGAGCAAAAACAACTCATAAAACACACGGTCCATTATTCACCTGAACATCAATAAATATGTCATCCTGATTGTTGCTCCTCCCCTCTAATGCTATGTTGTATTTGTGTAATACCTTGTGTTTAGCAATACTTCAAATGCCCTTGTCTGCAATTCCTGGAAGGTAGTAATTATGTGTTACGTGTGCTTCCTTCTAACGCCTGTGAGTAATAGCGTCCGATAGTTCGGTGCTGATTGGAGTAAATGATGGGTGAAATGCTACTGTGGGACAAAAGTAAAAAGACAATATTCTCCCCTCGGCTGCAAGTGTGAAGACGAGCGGTGCATGAGGATGGGGAGAATTGGAACAGATTAAAAGCCAAAAACATCTGCAGACTGTGCTGAAGAGATGTGGAGATCTATAAGAGGAGAGGTCCCACTTCCTCTGAGAGACTCTGTGATTGGAATAAAGATTTGCGATGGCTCTGAGAAAGAGAGAAGAGTGAATAGAGTTGATTCAATGGAGGACAATGTCTCGTGAACAAAAAGCCTTGCACACACCTGCATCGAGATGAGATCATAAATCAGTGGGTAGAGAAATTAAAAGAAAGAAGAATGAAGCGGATAAAATTAGGCTGTGTTTGCCTTTCATTGACACCAATTCATATGTTGCTTGTTCATGCAGATTGAAGTCCATTAACTCCAGGATTTACGTATACGGAAAAAAGGACAATTCCACACCTCTAAATGTGGGCGCGTTGCCAACGTGCAATGTCACTTTGAGTTCAACTTGCATGCATAGGACACAGTGTATTTGAACTATCGTACTGTCAAGTAATGTTTAATCTGTACAGAATACATCGGAAAGGAAAGTTGGGTCGGTTCCAACGTGCAGGAAGTCGTTTATGAGCTGCAGGGAAATAGCTTTGAAGATCGATAGGCGTGCGAGAAAGTTCAACAAGTCTTTTTATGAACTGTAATGACTATCATTCTCCCTGCCTTAGTTAAGTTAATAAGCCATAACAACTATCTCTTCTCCACATCCCAAACCAAAATGTTTCCATGTGCACATATTGCAGAAAGCATTACTTTCAAAACCCGTTGATTATGGACTCAAATATTTACTTATTGAACGGTTTACATTCGTTTGTCCAATGGGGTCGGACCCATACTATGACTTGCATGTATACAGTGTATTGAAATTATAATACCACCCTATTAATGCTTACTTTGTACCGAACACATTGGAAAGAAAAGTCAGGAACCTATACATTCCCTACAGTGGCCTGCAGTCAGAAACAACTCAATGAACTCCTTGAAGGAACTTTATTAGATTAAGTTTCTTATGACATCTGTTATTTTCTGATATTCACTGATTCTGTTTTATTGGAGAGCATTAGAAAACCAACATTCAACATTATTAAATTACAAGCCGGAGAAATGCATGAAGGGGGATTTGCAGTTCTTCCACTACTTCATGAATGAAGCTTTTCGGGACACTTCCCTCGCCGTGGGAATATCTGTCAGGATGTGTTTCTAGTAGAGCTGCTGCTGTTTTGTTGCAATTTGTAGACAGATTGTGTCCGACAGGTTTGGCTCCACTGGGAAAACCTCTTTCTCTCTCAGATGGAAAGCAGCCAACTCAGGTCTATCTGTTTGTAGAGCGGTTACTAATAGTTATGAGATGCCAGCTCCAGTGAAAGACTGACAACAACTGGAGGGTAGGACATTTTTATCAGGATCGGAATCAAGTTTATTGCCAGGTACTTTTACACATACAAGGAATTTGCTTTGGTATCTGGTGGTGCGAACATCAACAATCTAAAAAAAATAAGCTGCAAAGTAGGTAAGAAAAAGGATAATAAAAAATAAGTATTTTTAAGAAACAATTTAGCATTAAAAAAGGATGCTAAAGACAAGTATTCACACCACATTTAAATAATACATCTGTCTTCCACTGAGGCGTGCGCCCAGGCAGGTCAAAGTGCAGAAGAGGGGAAAGATCTGAACTGGGGTAATACTGTATATTTCCTACGTTGTCATTCCTTAACTCTGCTGCCATTAGGGCTGTCCCGAATACCATTTTTCGGGCTCCGGATATTCGGTAGTAATCAGCAGCGAATATTCGAATATTCGGCCCGC
>NW_011368469.1:0-2490 GCF_000735185.1 Notothenia coriiceps | reverse complement strand
CTCCATGCGAGCTCTTTCTTGTTGCGGTCCCGGTAGATATACCACATTGTATCGTATATCTCCAGGGACCCACTCACAGCAACAACTATTTTCTCTTCCGTCTTTACAACTGATCAACAGCAGGACGTCAGAGGGACGTCAGAGGGAATCCCCTCGCTGATTGGCTTCCGCGAGAACGCGTCACGTGAATTTGATGCCCGAGTTGAAAAAATGTAGCTCTCGCCTCAATCGCGTGATTCTCGCCGCGTCCACCGCTTCATGCGCGCCGTCGGAGGGAATTCGCATCTGATCGCGTCTCTGCATTGACTTTACATGTAATCGCGCCGCCCCCAAACATCGCATCGCGTCCGGACTGAACGTAGCATTACAAACATTCTTAGTTAGCAAATGCTCTTCACTCTGCACATTTATCCTCGAATACTTGTTTCCACCTGATGAAGGTGAACCTGAGCAGGAGGAGAAAAGGAAGAGGCATACTTGATTGATCCTTCTAGGACATTTCTCTCTGTTGTTACACATAATAGTCATAATATACAAATGCCATACAATGGAGAGGTGTCGGAGCGTGGGGGGTGCCATGGTTAGGGGTGAGCTGGCACCTCTCCAGCTACAGGTCCACACTGTGTACATTTTGGTCCGTGCAGCATTTAAACCGAGGGAAAATAACTTTGGATTCCCCTTTTAGCGCATTTTACAACTTTTAAGACCTAATGTGGAGTATAAATAAACTCGCTGATTTACAGACGTCTCGTTCCTGATGTAAGTCAGTGGGGGAAAGTGTTTTTGGTCCCAAAAGTTGTTACGGACTTACATTGAAGTTGTACAGCAATAATGAGAATTGATTTGCTAATTTCATAATAATTTTTGTTTCTCAAATATGGAGATGTCCGGCTTTTCTATGCATTGGCTGAATATCTTTGGGTTTTGTACTGAAAAAATAAGACATCAAAGTCCTTTTAGAAATGTTGATGGATATTTTCATATACATTTCATAGACCAGACAATTAATCTAGAAAATAATTCTGCAGATTAATGGAAAAAGAACATTTCCTCTGAGCACTGTAGTTATCAGTTGTTGCTTCCAAGGTGACTTAGTTTCCATATTTACTTAACCCCTTCCCTTTCCTTCAAGTATTGTAGGATCAAGCAGGCCACATCCTCTTTTTAACAAGATGAACCCTACAATGGTTCTGTCAGTGCATTTACATAATCCAATACTCTCCAGAGTCTAGTAGCTTGTGGTTATTTGTATGTAACAAAGAACGAAAAGCCAATGGCTTTGTCCTTCCCAATTAGCTGCCTCTCTTTACGTACATTGAAGAGTACTGTGTTCAGATTTGTACAAGATTCTTGCTAAATTGGCACTTTTTCTACTTAAAAGCCCCTGGAAACAAAGTGATTGACAAATAAGACAAGCCCAGCTGATTCAGCCTTTTTAGATCTCTTTCAACCATGCTTCCTTCACTTGCCGCCCCTCTGTTCTGAGTCAGGTGCAGTGGGGAAAGCCTACCTTCAGTTGTAATGGGGCGCTGGGTTTGAGCCGTGCAGCTGTCGACTCCTATCTATCTGCCTGTGTCTGAGCTGGAGAGGATACTCCAGGGTGCATTAGAGAGGGTAAGGGGGTTAGATACTGAGTGCTGATATCTCCTGTCTCTCCCGCTGTCTCCTCTCTGCCGCCGATGCCTGGCCCGAGAGAATAGGGCTGGTGGAGGCAGCTTTTTAAAGAGGCAGAGGAAGAAAGATGCCGCCTGTTGGGATTTATTTCATTGTGCCTCGTCTGACTTCATCATCTGAAACTAGTCCCCCTCCGATGCCTGCTTTGATTCTGTTAAAAAATAAGAATATACTGCAATAATACCAAGAGAAAAGATATATTTAAAAATGTATGTTTATTGCTCTCTACACTCGGCGCAGTGATTTTCTGTGACTATGGGAGCTGCTATAGATTCACCTTGGAGATGGCTTTATTGATCGCTCCGTCTCCCGGGGGGAGATACACACCTTCAAATTCATTGACTGGATGTTTGTGAGCTATTTTAATTGCTGGGTGCTAGTTTACTGAGATGGTGGAAATGGAAAAAGTGAACCATTTGAGAGAATCAGATGTCAGAGGAAATATACTGCAGGGCACATAGCAACCAAGCCTTAAAACCTGAGGGCCACCATGAGTTTTCTTTACTGATAAATATTAGATGGTTTGCCATTACATTTAGTATATTTAGTACACACAAATAGAAGAATATTCTCAGATAATAGTTTGTTGGTTTGTTGTTGTAAAATTTGAATGAAACTTGTTCATTCAAATCTAAAATATAGTCATCATGAATAATATCTGCATAATACAATATCTGTTGTGCTAACTCTGAGGAACAGGTGGTGGAATTCATAACTTTAAAGCAATGCAGTTTAATTGCGTGTGTTTTTTTCTAGGTACATTTTTTCAAAATGATGTATTCCCACAAGTGTCATCTTCGTGTTGTTATTTTAGCA
>NW_011368468.1:0-1829 GCF_000735185.1 Notothenia coriiceps | reverse complement strand
ATTGTAGCTTGTCATGTGCTGCCATAGGCAGGTCATAAATCAGTCTTGACAGAGGGTTCACTAATTCTGCGTAATTAGTGATCCAACTGCGACAGAAGTTAGTCATGCCCAAAAATGACATCATCTGTCTCTTTGTCAGTGGTTTCGGGACCTGTAAGACAGCTGTTTTCCGTGCATCATCAAGGGATCTACCTTCTTTTGACAGATCATATCCCAAATATTTCACTTTCAACTTCCATAATTGTAGCTTGCTCTTACTCACTTTGTGCCCCTGCTCTGTTAGGTATTGTAACAACGCCAGTGTATCTTTTTGACATTGTTCCTGTGTTTTAGAGCATATCAGAATGTCGTCTACATAGAGTAATATTTGGCTGCCCTCAGGTGGATCAAATTGTGCTAGGTTTGCAGACATAGCTTGAGAAAATATAGTTGGACTTTCACAGTAACCCTGTGGTATACGTGTGTAAGTATATTTTTTACCCTTAAATTGGAAAGCAAACCAAAATTGAGAGACCTCTATGTACGGGAACTGAAAAGAACGCATTTGCTAAGTCAATTACTGAAAAGTATTTGCTCTGTGGCTGTACCTCACATAACAATGTATGTGGGTCGGGCACTAACGGTGCCCTAGGAATCACGGCCTTATTTACTGCCTGCAAGTCCTGCACCATCCCTCAGGAAATAAAGGAGTGTTACACGGGGAATCAGGGACTCCTCTTATTATGCCTGATTTTATCAATGCCTCAACTACGGGTTCTATTCCGCTTACAGCTTCAGGTTTAATGGGATACTGTCTTTGATAAGGTCTGAAACTTCCTTTTGGTGTTATCTTTACCGGTTCTACGCCTTTGATCTTGCCTACATCCGCAGGACCTTGAGACCACAGCTCCTCAAGCAGCTGTTCTAACAGCTCCTCTTCTAATGAGGAGAGTGTGTGGAAATCAAGCATTCGTCATTGTTTGTCATGCGAGGACAAATTCACTGCTTTTTTCCCTATTGTATGCCAGTTAAGCTTCATCTTGTAGGCATTCAAGTCCGTGGAATGGAAAACTCCAGGTCTCCCTGTTACCGAATCCCAAATTAGATGATCCTTTGCACATGTGGAGACAAATCCTCCCACCTCTCGCCACTGTCTGCCTTTTGGCTTACTCAGTGCGACGTGGGCAATGCTCCAGCTTCTGAACCCTGCTCTGTCTTTTCAGGGGAGGCCAACTGATACCCCACAGAAGCTTTTAATTGCTAACTGGACATGTGGCTCCTTGAAAAACTTATTTTCTTTTTTTTTAATTCTTTATTTATTTGGGGTCACATTATAGTACAAGTACAGTTTTTCAAATCATATATTTTTAGAGACCCGAAATTGACAAATGAAATAGCAAACAAAATTAATCAAAGTAAAATAAAAACGAAAAAGTACGCAGGGGTTGTTTGAAATAGCAAATGTCTACACATGTACATGCATACATATCAACATACATATATACATTCACACATACATGTGACCATACATACATATCTATACATATACATTCAATTGGTGTATAGAAACAGTCAAACAAGGGATGGTCGTCTTTGGGATATGTAAATCCTCCACTTTTTCAATATTTCTTCAAATGTGTTTTCCTGAAGCCTCATTGAGAAGGTGATTCTTTCCATAACATAGATTTCATGGATTTTGTCGTACCAGTTGTCAAGAGAAGGGATATCCGCTTTGAGCCATTTTCTAGTTATTGCTTTTTTTGCTGCAACAGTAAGAATTCCAAATAATTGTTTTGTTTTGGAGTTTGAGGGGATTGAATGTACGAGCCCAAATAGAAATTCGTCCCAGT
>NW_011368467.1:0-2495 GCF_000735185.1 Notothenia coriiceps | reverse complement strand
TTTAACGGCCAAACTATCCTACAATTTAGGATTTTCCAGAGAGGGTTATTTGTGAATAAATGACCATCTGTAACGTTTGCATTCAACGGGAGCAGGACGTATAAAGCGCTTGAACAAAACGACATATTTGGTCGTATGAGTTGGAGGACTTGTTGCAGCAATCATCACTTAAAGTGTTGAACTAATTTCCTTTCACAGTAGGTCATTTTCATAGCTGACATTTGAATATGACACTGTAGGAGAAGAGCAGGTCTCTGAATGTGGATGAAATTCAGCCCTCATTATTCCGGATTCCTGGTAATGTTCATGCTGGCTCATGGTCACACTTATTTGGCTTACTAGGGCATTTGGATAGAAGAAAAGCCATAGTGAGTGTTAATAATAACTATAACAAATCAAGATGTGATCTGTGAAAGAAGCCTTGATCCAAGCTGCTTCCAATAGGCACAGGCATGTAAATATAAGAGAACAATTATAATCACGAATACGGAGATGAGCCATGAATGCTTTCCTTTGTCAATGACATGGATAGAAACACATTCACAGAACAAGAGTGTGAGATAGGTCAGTGTTTGTGTCTCATACGAATGGCCGGGCTTGAAGCCACAGGATTCAACAGACCAGGGCCAGACTGTATGAGTTATATGTATCTAACTAATGTATCTCTGAAGAACCCATGCTCCTCACCGCTGCAGTGAATTAGAGGTAAAATGGGTGTATCTGTATGGTCATGTTTGAAAAGGACTTTTTATTTCTATGACTCGAGGTAAATCACACACAAGGTTGGCAGAGATGTTCTTCTATTATCTTTTCTTTCCTGTCAGACATGTTCTATGGATGCAAAGACAGAATATAAGGTTTATTTAAATATGTTCCTGTAGTGTGTTATATAGGTTTGTGTACATGTAAATGGTCAGCAGAGGCCAAAGTCTCTGTTTTCCCTCAGATGGAGTTTCTCTCCCACACAATCACCCTTTGGCTGAAACGCTTCAGTGACATCTCTAGGTTACTCTTGCACTTCTACTGGCTACGCTCCAACACGTTGTACCTGATAGGCTAAGGGGCGGGACATCTCTAGGCAGTTGACCAATCACAACAGAGCTGGCCAGCTAACCAATCAGAGCAGACTGGGCTCTGGTTTCAGACAGAGGGTAAACAGTGAAACAGGCAGTATGAGAAAAATAAAGAGCTTTTTTAACATTAAAGCATGTGAACATGTCCCAGTAGAGGCACACAATACAGATATGAACCTGAAAAGGAGCATAATATGTCTCCTTTAAAATTACAATGAATATGACAAAGGAATTTACTCTACCTGACTACGACTTTCTTCTCTTTTCTTGCTGGCAGCTGGACATTGGCAGAGGAAGAATCCCACAGTTATTAGTTGCGTTGCCAGGCAATGGGAAGACGAGGATAATCACCCTGACAGGCAAAGGGGACGGAGGGGGGCTTGTTAGAGGGAAGAAGTATGAGAGACTTTCATTGTAGGTTGAAAGATGGGATGAGAGTGCTGAAGTTGCCATGGACAGAACTTTTCAGTGATTATTGAGTTTTAAAAGATGGATAAATATTCATAGTCCATAATAGTAATTGTTCACTTACAGCTGCACCTCCCACTTAAGATATATATGATTGAAATGTAGGAGCATTAGAAATGAAGTATTGGATATTCTCTCTCATTGTTTTTCTCTCCTAGTTTTGTTATTTCTTTCTTTGTTTAACTATGATTAGGAAGTAGAAAGAGTGACATGTAATTTGTTTAAATTGCTGTCTGTTTGCTATGTGTGTTCCTGTTTCAGCTAAATGGTGAAATACATTAATATTACTGCCTCTTGCATCCACCTTCAGTCCTCTTTCTCTTTCCTAATCTGTACATTGTGCACTGTTGAATTCATTTAAGTCCCATAATGCAGCACCTTATCATTACCGTCTGGCTGTAGACACTAAACAGCCAAGTCTGCAAATCCACTTAACTTTTTTCATTTAATCAACTGGTAGTGAAATGAGGAGATACAAAATAAAATGAAATGACAATCATTTATATGTATGCCACTTTTCTTTTTTACTCGAACAGAATATTAAAGTATAAGCAACAATACAAAAATCAACAGGACAGAACATTTGAAATATGACTTTATTTATAAGCAAAGATAAAAAGAGTTTGAAGGAGTGATTCAAAATAAAAACATTTGGTTAGGCTTTGATTTGATTACGCTGGATCAAGTGTCAAGACGGAAGAATTGGATTGGTGCACCCCAATCTAAAATCTAATCATGAGACATACCACTCGTTATTTGGGCTTGAGATAAGGCACACTCACCAACGAAAAAATAAAATGCTCCAAACAACTCAAATAAAAAAAACGACAGGCACAAAAAAAAATCAGAAGCTTAGAACAAGACACACACGCACGCACGCACGCACGCACGCACGCACGCACGCACGCACGCACGCACGCACACACGCACACACGCACACGCGCACACACACAC
>NW_011368466.1:0-1268 GCF_000735185.1 Notothenia coriiceps | reverse complement strand
AATAAAAGCATTTCAATTAATATTGGGAGCCATATCGTTACTTTGTTGAGAATGTGGCCATGTAATAAACACCTCATCTAGATCCCTCCGCTCCTGATCAGCCTGTCGGTGTTCTTTTCCCCATAATGACCGCGTCGCTGCACATTATCCTTTACATAAAAGACGTACAAAAGTGCATTTTGCATGATCTAATCGGCAAAGACTATTAATATTTCTATCATATCGCGTATGTGTCAATAAATGTTCTTTAAATGAAAAATGGGGGAAAAAGGGTCACATGCTTTATTGTTGCCATTTTTGATACATGTACCAAGCCCCCAGGAAGTGCACCGGACGCTGAAGCCAATTGACCAAACAGCGGTTCTAAAACTTCCGGGTCAGTCCGTGACATCAGCGGGCTAAAAAACACTAATTTCCAATTACTTACATTAGGAAATATACATCGGTAAATCAGTGTATCATTTTCAAAAACACTTAAGTACGAACAGTTTTATAGCCCCTTCCTTAGATCATTAGGGTCTAAAAGTTGTAAAAGGCCCTAAAAGGCAAATCCAGAGTTATTTTCCCTCTATTCATTTGACTGAGAAAATACTGGGAGATCTGAGGCGGGTCTTAAGAAAAACTCAAGTCTATTGGCCCAGATACAGGTACTTTAGCTTTCAAGAAGTAGGCCATTTTGGCTTCATGCGCCACAAAGCAACTTTCATAGGAATTAGCGAGGTCCCGCCCTCAACGCATGGACCCTTTGTTCAGACCTCTTTATTAATGTTCTTCAGTTACCACCAACCCTCTGAAAATGGTAATAATTGTACTGTAAGTGCGTGTGGCACTTGTAAATTGGACTGTTTTCCAATGAGGCACATTTGCATACAAAGGAGCTGATTTTGCCCCAAATGTATGCATATTACCTTATAAATATGTGATTATAGCGCAAGAGTCTGAATTACATTCTGCCCTTGGGTCATATGTTAACAGATTTAGCAGCGTGCCAAAACACGTACAATGCTCTTTTGAACTTTCATGTTTGTGTTTTAAATGCAAAATAAACACATGTTATAACAACTAAAATGAGTTGCTCTCCTTTCTGTACCACTGTAATGAGGGTCAATTGAAATCCAGATAAATACATCATGAAGGTAAATCATGTTTGAGAGGAAATGGAGAGAATAAGGAGGAGAGTGTGTGTGTGTGCGTGTGTGTCCCTCATCTCATCAGAGCTCTGATAGCTTTCTGATCCCCACATTTCCTCCTGCAACCATCTCCCCCCC
>NW_011368465.1:0-2438 GCF_000735185.1 Notothenia coriiceps | reverse complement strand
CATTTGGTCATTGGGATTCCTTCCCCTGCCTCTAACTGTGCAGGAAACTTTGATAAAAGCCATTATTCTCCCAATAATTCAAGTTTCCCCATAAACTCTTTGGGACATGAATGTGTGTTGAGGCACGTTGGAGTGGATCTTTTATGACCTGATGGTAGTTTCTGCTATTTTGTCTGTTTCTGAAATGGTCTGTAGTTCTTAGTATAGTAGTTTGAACATCAAACATCAGCTATAGTAAATGGGTGAGGGAAAATGCTCACTGGCTGTGCAGTAACATTACATGTTGTTATTTATTCTAAAGATGAATTTGGTCATTTGGATTCATTCCTCTGCCTCTAACTGTGCAGAAAAGTGCCATAAAAAACAGTATTTTCCAATAATTCTGCTTTAATTAACTCTGTGAGGAAACTATTGGTCTTTATCCTCTTTTCTTCTGCTCCTATTTCCACAATATTCCCATTAACTCTTCTAGTTGGAGACATGTGTGTTGAGGCACTTTGGAGTGGATCTTTTATGACCTGATGGTAGTTTGTGTCTGTTTCTGAAATGGTCTGCAGTGCTTGGTGTAGTATTTTTGACATCAAACATCAAACATATAGTGAATGTAAAAGGTGCAGGGTGAGTGGCTGTGCAGTATAGCATGACATGTTGTTTATTCTAAAGATGAATGTGGTCATTGGGATTCATTCCTCTGCCTCTAACTGTGCAGTAAAGTGTCACAAAAGCCAGTATTCTTAATTAAATCTGCTCTGTTGAACTCTGTGAGGAGTTTATTCCACTCCATTGTCTTATCTCTATTCCTATTCCGACAATATTCCCATAAACTGTGTGTGTGTGTGTGTGTGTGTGTGTGTGTGTGTGTGTGTGTGTGTGTGTGTGTGTGTGTGTGTGTGTGTGTGTGTGTGTGTGTGTGTGTGTGTACAGACAGACAGACAGACAGACAGACAGACAGACAGACAGACAGACAGACAGACAGACAGACAGTGCAGGTGCCTCCACTTTATGACAGCAGTGATTTATCAGCAGTTTTTTATTGCAGTATAATGAGGGAGTGTTTTCAGAGGAGAGTTTGTGGGCCATTAGTCGATGTTCTGCTGTTCAATGATTCTCTCCCCCCCATCCCTCCTGTATCTATTACTGCACACAGTTCAGACACACACTTATAACCCTTTCCTGCTGACTGTTTCCTGGCATCTCATGTGTGTTATCTATCCTCTGTGAGATGTTGTGTTGGGATCTTGTTACTGCTGGCATCAGAGAAAGTGAAATCATCCATTCTTGTGACACTGATTCAGAAACTTCTGCTGGTACGGATTCAAGCAGTGCTCTCATTCTCCCAATATTAAAATATGTCCACCACAGATCTCAATAGCATGATTTGTATGCGGGGTAAAAGGAAGTTGGGGATTGCTATGAACTATTGGATGTGTCTTCGAGGGACAATACTGAATCTGATGAGGACGTTATTGAGGAAAATGTATTAATTGTTGCTTCACTGATCATTTGGCCAATACCCAGTTTGTGTTTTGTAGACACAGAGTTTAATGCAATACAGTGCAACAACCCCAACACACGTTGTCCTTAAAGAGCCTATAATAGATATAGTTTCTGTTTAAACTTACAAGATGTGGTAACAGAAGTGTTGAAGAGTAGTACATTGCATTACATTTAGCTGATGCTTCTCTCCAAAGAGATGTTAAGCATGAGAGTCCAAACTAAGAACAGAGTGAATCCTGCAGCCACATTAGCTTCATTAAGCCAAACCACTGTTTTAGTTTTTAAGGTGAAAGGCTTGTTGCAAGGATACAAAACTGCACGCTGCAAGGTTACATATATTGAAAGTGAATACCTCTCTGACATAATTGGAACATCTTATTTGAGTTGGATCAGGTTTATAATTTAGGAGCAACTCTTCTGTGATCAGGAGACTCCGACTCATAATTCTCCACCAAAAGTCTCTACTCTCCTTTATTGGTTGATAAAAGACAATTATTATAATAATAATAACACATTTTATTTAGAGGCACCTTTCAAAGCACCCGAGGACACCTTACAATTCAGGAAATATTCTTAAAAACGGTACAGAAGGATAGAAACAGGGAACATGTTGGGAAACGTTAGGAGGGGGAGGTAAGTTTGAGAAACCGGCTCGAGATACACTTTTTGTTATATTCCATGGAATGCTCTTAACATCCCGATAGCAATGAATATCTGGAGTGCTTTGACAACAAATCCATAAAAACATGTAATCTGTGGAAGCCGTAGTACTGTAAAAAGCACGACCAATCATCTGAGCCGGCTAAAGTAACTGGATGGCCTACCTGCCTGTCAGCCTTCCTTCTGTAAGGAAGTGGCAGATTTTTTTCCGGTTGTGTATTTTCAAATTCTAGCGCACTCGAGCTGGTTTCTCCAAAATTACCTACCCCACCTTTAAGGGT
>NW_011368464.1:108208-127495 GCF_000735185.1 Notothenia coriiceps | reverse complement strand
GTGTCGACGGAGGTCAAAATAAAGCGAAACCGCGGACATTTTATTTTAATGTTTTTATGTTATAACAAGTGAATGCCAGTAGATCAGCGCGGGCCATGCATTTGCGGCCGGATCTCGCCCGCGGGCCGCTAATTGGGGTTGGCTGCTATAGATACTACCCCAGTTCCTCACGAGTCTAAAAAAACAACTCACGTCAACGCACGTAAGCAACGTGGGCGCCAACGTGAGCGCCCTCGTGACCAAAATATTTGACGGCGCTGATTGGCTGAAATTATGTTTCGGCGGCACAGTTTACTATTGAGACTTTTGCAACGTGCTGGTTGCTGCTGTTTGGCTCGGGGGCAGCGCCCCGTAATGATAAACTAATGCCAAGGGCAAGGCCAGGCAGGAAACATGTGACTTATCAGTAACTTTAGACATCGTAACACAATTTTAAACAAGATTTGATTGTAGATTATACATTTTACTGATACCAATTGTATGATATTTACCTTGTTCATTAAAAATAAAAAATATAAAATATAGGCCTATATATTTTTGAAATATATATATATTTTTTTATTTAATATTTTAAAAAAATAAAATAAATTGTATGTGGGAAGAGGTGGGGCGGTGCCCCTAGCGCCCCTATGGGCCGGCCGCCACTGAGCAGGAATATTGCATTATAGTTCCTTTGGGGCAGCTTTAAAAAAAAAAAAGAAAAAGCAATCTAGTCTTGGGCAGAAATACACTAAACATAGATGTTCTGAAATATATTTCACCATCATAAATACATAGCTTAGTAAAGGTGCTGTATTGCTGTGATGTATTGTAGTGCACAGCACACTCCCCTATGGGTCAGTATCTCTTTGCAGTATTGTTATTGCTGTGAACATAACAGTGCCATTTTTATTCAGCTTATTTGTCAAAGTATAAATAAAAGAATAATAAAAAGCTAAGCTCCCTTGTCTGCTTGCCATCTGATTATTAAAGTAAAGTTAGCGAAACCTTCAACTCAGGCTCACATTAGGTAGGCTGTCATTAAGGTGGACCAGCGATCCTCAGTGTAGTGACAAGCAAAATGTCAGGGAGGTATGACGAAGTAGTTAACGTACAAAGCCTGTAACAGTGAAGGGGTTTGACCTGGCACGCTGACACTTTCATTGCACATAAAGCTCAATGAGGAGAAGCCTTCAATATAGCAGTGCACTCTGCACCTGACTTTGACTGTGGGTTTTAGTCTCACCTAGGTCGGCGTACTGAGAGTTACAGAACTGTCTTCTTCCACCAAAGCAGATGTCAAAAGGCAGCTCATTGGGTCTCCGTAGTTTTCCGCCATTATCGATGGCTGCGAAAGCATCGTCCATGTTGTAGAAAGTGACAAAGGCGTAGTGGTCACTGTGGGAACCAAAAGGTGCTGGGTTTAAATACTGATGAATGTTAAAAAAATAAAAACATAATAAAACATACATCAGTTGTGCACACTCACCCTCTATCTCTAAAGTGAAGGGACACACACTCTACTTCTCCGAACTGACAGAAGCGTTCCCTCAGCTCCTCGTGTGTCATAGTCCTGCAGATGCGGCCGACATACACCACCCTGCGCTCATCCTGTAGGGAAGGAAGTTTAAGAATTACTTATTTGTCCACTGAAAAACAAATACAATCACAGACACATAAAGCTGACATGTTATTTTTTACTCACTATGGCTTTAAGTTTCTGCATCCTGATCTCGTGCTCTCTTCGGAGCTTCCTGGACTCTCTGCTGCTGGAGGGTTGAGAGGGGGATAGAGAATACTCATTAAAGACAAATGAAAAAATAAACAGCCACTTTTCTTCTATCAATTGTCAGCATTTACTAACCTGTAAACATCTCTAAGCTTCCGACGGTAAACCCGCTGTGATGGTGATCTGGATGGGGACCTGGACTGGGACCAAGATCTGGATCTGGACCTGCTACACTTCGACATCCTTGAGTACGACAACCTGTAGCGCCGAGGTGGGGAGCGGGAAACGGAGCGTGATGAGGATGAACATGAACTGCTCTCTGAACGCTTGTGACGACGCCTGCGAGAATGACAAATGAAGATATTAGGAGAGATGCACAAAGAGGAAGAACATAGTCTGACTGTGTACATAACACATAAGTCAGAACACATAAGAGAATAATTACTTTAGTCTTTTTGGAGAGGGAGATGCAGCGCTGGATGAGGACGACGACGACGATGAGGAAGAGGAAGCAGAGCTGGAGTCCGAACAAGGGGCTCTCCCTCGATATCTCCTCCTCTCCCTGCCTCTGGAAGGAGGGCTGGGTGGAGGTGTGGGCAGAGTGCACAGGGGTGTCTCAAGACTACAATCTTGCTCGGTGGCAGCGATTCTTTTAACAACTTTGTCTGTGGACCGACTCGTCTTTGCGGAGTCATCCGCAGCCCTGATGGGGGGGTTAACGTCACAGGTGGAGGTCTGTTGTTTGCATTCAGCAGCAGCGATCGAGTCACTGGTATTCCTCTGTAATTCATCAGTTATTTTCGGCTCATCCTTGGGTTTAGATGTTCTGCAGTGCTGAGCGGCACTTGTCGTTGACCCGCAGTAATCGTGATCGATGAACACAGCCGAGTACATGGGAGGAGAGGGACGAGCAGCAGGGAGCTCTGGGAGGTTCGTGTGTGTCCTCTTGAACGGCAGAGGACGGGGGTCGATAATCTGAATGGCCTTGGACAGAGGATTTTTGCGCCTTGCTGGCTGATGTTGTTGAGTGCTGAGGATGATTTCAGTGCCGAGGGGCTCTGGGATGTCAGGTGACGTTTGAAGGTATGGGGAGTCCCTGAGGGTTTTTGGATTTGGTACAAGTGCTTCCACTGCAGGCTGAGTTCTGTCCAAGTGTCCGTCTGTCAGTACGTTTGAAGATGAGGTAGCAAGTTTGAGCTCTTTCTCTCCAACCCTCAACCCTTGAGCTAGATGAGTGAGAAAAAAAAATCGAGTTAGCATCTGACATCTAGTTGCTAATAACAACAGATCGCCACTGGGCTTACAACTAAAGACACAGCCACGCAAAAACTGCGGCATGTGTACGGCTCCTTATGGGTACTGCAATATTTGAAGTGCCGGAGCAGCGTTGTGGTGCTTTCCGTCAGCACTACACCACGTGATGACACGTTAAGCTCATGTTGTGTTCAAGGAACCTGTCTTTGGCCAGGAAAAACAGGCACTCGCTTGTTTAATTATTTTGCGGTCTAGATTTCTTAAAAAAAAATTTAAGTGAGAAGTCAGTCCGTGAGTCGGATCCCCCCACCCCCCCCCCAACAATGAAAACTCTTCGGTTCTCCACGAATTACACCCAAATCAGTATTAAAAAAGCAACTAATTTGCATGCATGCAATTGGAATGATCCTTTCCAATCAACTTTTTCGCAGTCACCCCTAGTTAACAGTAATCTGATTACCCACCTTGTGTTTCCTCAAACTGTTCCAGTAGGCTGGTGAGATCGGGCGCTTCGATTCCTGAAGAAGAAGAAGAACAAACAGACATGAAACTTTTGAAGATGTTAATTTCTTAGTTAGACCTTCATCAAAGTGAACTCAACAAAATCACCAATGTCTCGACAGTTTACCTGAGTCGGCTGGTTTCTCTAAGGCGGATACACTGGGGGGAACCTCTGATAACGTCTCCTTCACTGGTGTGGGAGCATCTAGGGGAATAGGCGGTGCTGTGAGGGAAGGACGCTTCATTTCCCTCACTGTATCCGGACCTGGTGACGGAGGATTCTTTGGTTGCAGCTTGACTCCTATCGTCTGGTTTGGACTGCTTCTCTGAGGCTGCAGGGTTTTGAGCTCTGAGGAACATTTGGTTTGTGTTGAGGTTGGGCACAGTGCTTGAGGTCTGGAGGTGACACCTGAGGCTATCTCTGTGAGCTTGTTTTTAATTTCCTGTAAAAGGGTGGAGTAGCCCTGGTTCACTAACAACACCTCAGGACTCGTGCCGGAGGTGGATGGCTGTCTTTGAGTTGATGTGCCTGAGGATTCAGTTTGAATTTGATGTAAGTGCTTGATGCTGTCAGAGTCTCTACTGCAGAACTCCACTTTGGACTCTGATGAGGAGTGGTCAGTAGTGGGCAGTGTTGTCTGGCTCGTTGGCAAATGGAGAAAGACGGGGTTTGGGGGATCAATATTGAGAGGCTTTTTTATTGGACTTTTTTTGCTCTCTGAAACATTCTGATTAACTGTGACGTTTGCCTGCAGACTGGTGGGTGAGAGGATTTTGGATTCAGTTCTTGGTCGCTTTAACCCGCTGTGACGTGCTTGAGTGGAGGGGTGAGGCCTGGGCTGAGTTTGAGATTTATGATCGGCAGAAGTTCTCCTACTGTCTGGATTATGGTGCGCTGCCTTTGGACAGCAGCTGTTTTGTCCATGTAAACAGATGGGGGTCAGCTCTGTGGGGGGCTCAGAAACGCAGGGCCACTTGGTGATGTTGTTCCCCTGTTTCTCCACCAGGGGCTGCCTCCTCTTGCGCAGCTGTCTGTACTCTTGGAGGCTGAGCGATTTGGCCTTTGTCTCAGCTTTAAGTAGAGAAACCTCAGCCGTGTTGCTGTTCATTTCTGAGGACGATGTTTGGGGTTCAAGTGGGGAGCCCGCTGAGTTTTCAATTGCTTTGGTGACGTTCAGTGGAACAGACACACTTTGACTCATTAGATTTGACTCGTTTAATTCTTCTTCTGCCGATTCATCGAGTGAAACCACCTGAACGGGGCCAAAGCTCACCTTTTTCTTCTCTCTGGATGGGGGAGTTCTGGATGATAGTACATTCAGCAACGCGCTCTTTAAGACGCTGTCATTATCTCTCTTTTCTTCTTCCCTATTTACTTCTCCCACCTCGTCATCAGAAACAACATTGATCTCTTCGTCGCTGTCCTCACTGGGTCTCTCGTACTTCCACACCTCTTCCTGAGAGAACAATGTGTGCTCCTTCAGTTTATCCGCCTCCTCCTCCTCCACATGCAGCTTCAGGCAGTAGGGGTGCATGAGCTTCACCAGGTTGACCAGAGAAGTGGAGGTGAAGATCTCCACTTCATTCTCTGCTTTTATATTTTGGGAGTGGATACATTTTTGTTTTTTGAACAGATGTGAAGGGTTGGTTCTCTCCAATTTGCTTTCCGCTTCTTTGTCTCCATCAATCTTTATCGAGAGTGTTCCATTTCGTGATTTGGATCTTGGCCTCAGCCTTTCATATAGTGAAAGATCCTAAAGACAGAAAAAAACAACAAAAAAACACATTTAGATCTTTGAAGTGTTTATATTTTTTCACATTTTGCGTAAATAACATATTTTGCAGTTACTTTCCTATTTTGTTCGTATCACCTAAGCCTAAACCATCATAGCAAGAAATGTAAAAACAGAATTCATCTTTGGATTTTCAAGGTTCTGACAGTCCTTGAACCCATCGTGTGTGACACACAATTTCAATTAAAATAGTGATATTTTGGAAATATATCGGATGGAACAAATAACTTATGCTCTAAGGATCCAGACAGACATATTTAGCAAAAGGTGGAGTCACGCCACAACTGTGCTGATCCAGTAAGTTCATTCTGATTTTCCCACATCTTTTGAACCACTTCAGGGTCTTACACCTCCTGATCTAATGGCGCATTTACAAAACAGTGCGGAGCTCGCTTTCAGCGTGCCGAGCCGTGCGTGGCCCGTTTTTGGTTGCGTGTCCACTAGGCGTAGTACCGGCTAGCGGGTACTATTTCACAGTTTTCTGGCCCCATAAAATTGAGGTTCTTTCCGGGCCAACCACCAGGCTGAGTCGGGCTGAGTATGCTAAACTAGAGAAAGAATCGATGGCAAGGGGGCTACAACTACAACAAGATGAACATATTTGACCGTGATTTAATTGTAATACACGTTTCAAAATGATGCCGAAGTAACAACATACTGATACCGGTTAGTAAAAACCATGAATTAATGCTTTGACAAGTCTGCAGACAGACGGCAGGCGGAATTTTTTTTAAATGGGTGTTTTCTGAATGGAGATCGGCTAAGCTAACGCAGCATATGCTCCGACCGTCCACACTCACAACAACGGCCTATACAGACATAAATAAACCAGCGACTGTATTCGCCATGACACAGACAGCCTGTGGTTTGTTCATGTTTAACTTTTGTCTAGTTTCTGAACAGATATGAGGAGCTGTGAGCTTGAGTGCTAACAGCTAACGGCTGTGTTGTTTTTCTGGGGTTCTCACTGAAGATGACGTCACGGCTCCGCCTACACTGCGTTGCTATAGATACTACCCCAGTTCCCATTAGGGCTGTAACGATACACTAATCTCACGATACACGATATTGAGCTCACGATACGATATATATCACGATATTCAGCCAACGATTCGATTCGATACGATTCGATATAATTCGATATACTTACATCATTTTCTGAAAGATTTTAAAAAGGGACAGTGTGATTTTGGTGACATCTTGTGAGTGTTCCATTGACTTGGATTGAATTAATTCTACTGAAAACTGAAAACTGAAAGCATCAATTATACAATATATGGCTCTGACTAGACAGAGTCTACAGCTTGCAAATGCTGGACAAAATGACTCAAAAGATGTGGTGAGAAAATTTGTTTCATTTATTGAAACAGTGCCAACTGTAGTTTACAAGCCTTTGAAACGTAAGTACATAAAGTGCAGTATCACAATGGAGAATTAAAAGGTGCAGCAGGTGGCCTGTTCTGAACAGATTCTTTTACAGCATTTTTAGCTTAACACAGAATATGAGGTAGCCAATAATTCAAGTCACTAAGAACAACATTTAATGTACCTGCCAATAATTCAAGTCCAAAGGAGTAACATTTAAGCCAAAAACACTAAACAGAAAGGCTCCTCTCTACATAACTGCATCTACATTGTCTTCAGATTTTTGTTCAGGAATATAATCTGATCAACGTGGTCTGGGAGAAGTGCACTGCTCTGAGCAGTGACGATGGCCCATTCCCAAACCGCCCCCTACACCCTACCCCTCCGTTTGCGCGTTCACACGGAGGTTCCGCCTACGAGTGTGGAGCGGTGTTGGAGGGGGAGTGGGCTATCAAGCCCTCAAAAAGCAAGTCTGCAGCGGTGCTGACTTGAGACCGGTCTCTACCTGACCGGAGTCGCGCTGTGTGTGTCCGCTGCTGTCAAGCTGTTAACAAGTAGTTCCAGCAAACATCCACTGATAAACTGCGATGTTAACAACCTCATGATAACCTCATATGTTTTAACTTAGGATCATACCAGTGTTTAGTCTAGAAATAGGTAAATGTGTGCATTTTATTATAAAGTTGTGTATATTTACAGACCGTTGCAAAAACTAAGAAGCTTATAAACATCAGGTTTAAAACTAAAAGAGCTTTGAAACACAATGAAAGATGTTAGGAGTTTTATTTGAGTTATTAATTTAAACTTTTTGTCTAAGAGATGCTGATTTGGAACCGTTTTTACATACAGTTACGGCATTTCCTGTTTCTGCCGGAGAGAGGGGAGGCCGTCCCAAAGCTTGCTGCTGTATTTACTCCCTCCATCTGACAGGAGGGAGCCTCGTTGAGCTGCGAGTGTGGCTACAGACGGAGTTTACTCCGTCGAGGGAGTGGTTTGGGATTGGGCCGATATCTCCGGCAGTAGAGAAGACCCTCTCCAGTGTGGTTAATGTTTGCCGCCATACTCCTGAACCGCTTCGCACTCACTGCGAGAAGAAGACACCGGCGTCTGTGTATCTAGAAATGCTCTACAGCGACACTAGCGAATCGGCTGGCTGACGTAATCGCTCTTCATGCAAAGCGAACGGGGGGGAATGGGCAGCGAGCAGAGTGCCAGGCGGAACACGGGGGATTTGAATGGGAGTTAATGTATCGATACCCGCGGCTGAAATATCGATACTTTCTCGGGAAACAAAATATCGATATATATCGCAGGATCGATTAAATTGCACAGCCCTAAGTGTAATGGTTCTGACCTGCACCTTAGCACACACACAACTACACGCACACACGGATGACCCCCCCCATTTTGCTGTTTTATGTTATTATTATTATTATTTGTATGTATTTATCTTTTCATATGTCTATTTTATTATTATTATTGATCTCTTTTTGTCTTATGTTGGCTATGTAGATACAGCTAAATGAAAATGGAAAAACTGTTAATCAAAATGTGAACATGTGTGTATAATGAAACTGAAATCGGAAATAAAAACTAAGTTAAAAAAAAAAAAAAAATTGATATTCAATTGAAAAGATCACCAAAACCAAAGCATTTGCATGAATCTGATCCTGTTAAAAGTATTGGTTAAGTACTTTGTATTTAAGTACTTTAAAACAAAAAACAGCCTTGTATTTCTTGTTCCTGAGTGTATGCACCCACCAGTGAGTTCTCCCTGCGCTCTGGGTGGGTGAGGAGCTTGGTGTCTGGCAGGGTGTCGAAGGGAGACAGAGTTACATCGTCATCCTCCACACTGTCCAACATCTCGCTCAGGGCCGACAGCAGGGTCTCTCTCTCCTCCTCCGCTCCACTCTTATCCTGGAAATGGAAATGCAAAGTGTTCAGTTTTATTCTTTCATACACAAAATTAATTTTCTACCAAAATTCCACATGTGTCAACTAGTTTCCTGAATGAGAGTAAGTAGAACAAACTTGAACAAACATAAAAAGGTGCCATCTTTTAAACTTCTGATGTACTGTGAGGTTATGTCTGACCTCTGATGCGACAGTGGAGTCTTCAAAAATTGCCAGGATTGAGTGATCCACGCAGGACTGAGCGTCCATCTCCACGGCTTCCATGTCACGTCTACTCAAGAGCAACTGCAGGGAATACAGACGCACAAATATATTATATCACACCCCTGTGCTTTAATTCACACTGATCTAATCTAATCCTACCTCCTGCTATTTTAAAATATTTCTTGTCAATTCACTTGTTCAATTAAATAACGACAAATGCAGATCGCAACTTCTGAAAGCCAAAGTTCATGTATTCTAATGTCAGATTTTGTCAAATCAACAGTCCAAAACTAAAATAGATTTGATTCCCTATCACTGAATACAAAAAAAAGTGAAACTTGTTAGTTTCAGGCATGTTAGCTTAACTAATACCTTAAAATAGTTATCATTCCAGCTCTACAAACACTGAAAACAATTGCAGACAAATATCATTCATAGACTTTAATAAATAACTAACTCAGAGTCCAGATTAAGACTAACCACTACATACAAATACATGACATTCAAAAGAACAACAAAACTTGTGCTTTATAAAGAAAATGTGTTTAACATGTATACTTTATTGTATGTTTAATATGTTAATAAGATCATGTCTTTTGTTTGTTATTGGGTAGCATATACATTAGTACATGATATTTGAACATTTAATGATTGAATACTTAATTATACGGTGTATAATCCATAAGTATTTGTTAACGTAGTAGTGTATCGAAGAGCAATGCCTACAACTAATAATGTTTTTTAGATCATTAAGGTGTGCTAGTAGGATAGACAGAAGGATGTTCATTATTGATCCCATACTGGTCAGTATAGACAGGAGGCAGAGTGAGGGGCCCTAGAGGCTAGAGCATATCCGTATGAATGAGTCACTAATCTGTAGTGTATAGCAGCTATGGGAAGTTGAAACAACTGCTCTGTCAGGGCCTGTACTGTAATAAGCAGACATTTAAACCATGTCGAAAAAGCTTTTTAATGACAATACATCAGGTTGTATGAAGTTTACCGCAAAACAAGCACGGTGAAAATGAGAGTATTGTATAAAAAGCGACATAGCGGGGGGACAGTGCTGGGCGCAGTGCTGAGGGTGCAGCCTGAACATATTGTACTTCAGAGGAAACTAACCGGCAGCTTTCGAGTGTAAATCAATGACCACGGAGATTGTGTTAACGACATAGCCGTACTTGTCATTGAGCAGTTCTGTAACTGCACACTATCTTATTAATGGAGCTGCTCAGCCAACTCCCCGGTTAATACCTCGGTAATACTACAAGCCTCATTCAGCCACGTGTCGCTATGCGCGCATGTGGCCTCGCTCGCCAGTAAAATACCCCGTTACTAACACGTCGAAACCCGCGTGTGTGCAGCTATTTGGGTGTCACTTAGTTAAAATGAGCAAACCGGTACCTCATTGGGGTTGTTGCTGGTCAGAAAGTCGCTGTTCCCGGCATTTAAATCCTCGACATTCCCCCTCCACCGCACCGCCATCTTGCTGCTCCACATGGTCCGCTGGGAGGCCGGAGAGAGACACGTGGTCCGCGAGTGGAAGCGCGGGAAAACCACCGACCTGGGATCAGATTGAGACCCCCAGCTCCACTAGTGGAAGCAAAGAGAGGAGTTGAAATCCGATCCTAGGTCAGCTGTATATCCTGTGAAGTCCTCATTGATTGAGTTATCTCTTGAAAACTAGCTACAGGTTTTATTTTGCTGCAGATACTCAGCAGGTAATGCACATACGCTCCTTTTCCATTGAATATTTGTTAAATATGGTAGATAAATATAAATAAGTGGTCTGTTTAAGAAACATGTGTTCATTTCTCTGTGACAGCTAATACATGGAACTAATGTTTGTTTCAGCTTCCATATCACATTTGTAGCATTTATAAAAAATGTGGCTGGACTTTAAATACAGTCTATGCTTTAAATACAGGATTTTTTTACATTTACATTTTTTTGTATTGCTCAAAAGCGACACCTTGCGTCCGAATGACAACACCAACATTTCTTGCCTAATGCACATAAAGCAGATGCATGACAGGCGACAGAAATAACCCAAATACACTATCACACAGCAGGCTTTATATTGGCTTACCCGTAATATAGGCTAACAATCCGAGGTGGAAGAAGTACTCAGATCTTGTACTTAAGTAAAAGTACCAGAGTGTATAGTGTACTCTGTTACAAGTAAAAGTCTTGCGATCAAAAATATTACTCAAGTTAAAGTACAAAAGCATTACCATGAAAATACATTTAAATTACCTAAAGTAAAAGTACTTTCAAAATACTATGTATTATATGTTTTCATTATATTGATGTATTAATGTGTTTATCAAAGCTGGTAAAGGTGCAGCTTTTAATAACTTTATATATTGCAGGGTAGCTTGTGAATTTACTCCAGGTGTAACTAAAGTCTAATTTAAGAGTTGATTATATATCACATCATTAATCAAAATCTGTAAAGTGACTAAAGGTATTAAATAAATGTAGTGGAGTAAAAGTACATGATCACCTCTAAATTGTAGTTGAGTAGAAGTACAAAGTAGCATAAAATGGGAATGCTGAAGTAAAGTACAAGTATCTCAAAATTGTAGTACAGTACTTCAGTAAATGTACTTAGTTACTTCCCACCTCTGCTAACAATCATATTATAATCAAATGTACCAACTAATACAGACAGGCCTGCAGGTAGTTTTGGAAATGTACAGGCTTAAGGACTTGTGATAGGCAGCATTTCAGAACAATACAATATACAATACAGCTTTCTTTGTAAAGCACTTTAAAACCTCAAGAAAGCAAAGATAAATAAATAAAATACAAAAATGACAGACCACTACATAGGGTAAATTAAAAATAAATAAACAATAATAACAACAATAAACAAGAACAAAATAATAACAGGCATATAGTTAAAACACTACTAGACTATTTTAAAAGCCACAATCTACAAAGTGTTGAACGACAGGTGGGTTTTAAGAAGCAATTTAAAAACAGACAGTGTACAATGAGTGGAAACACTTATCTTGAAATTGAAAGAAACTCTATATCTTAAAAGCTCCATTATTTCCCATGTTATAATAAATTAGAACATCATGAAAAAATCCAAGTAGGGTAGACATAAAATGTGGTCATTTTATAATCAACCCTTATCCTTGGTTTAGGTGTGTCAAACAGCAAAGTAAAGAATTTATCTGCTTCCTGTGGCCTGCTTCATACCCAGAACAAACATAGATTATCTTCATGTTCAGACAATGCAATATTGATGTGTTGACTTGGCTGATTAATGTGTGTACACACCCTCCAACAATACCTGGTTCACTGTCAGGGCCTAACAACTCTGTTACTAACCCGTTTGAAATGGCACCTTCAGGTGCCTGAGAGACATGCCTGCACACAAATAATGTAATGCACAGCAGTCTAGGATAGTTTTTATTTTTCTTGATATATTGTGACTTTAATTAAATTACACCTTTATTCCCAGACTTCTCAAAGAACACATTCAAATATGCAGAACGTTTTTAACATTAGCACGCGAGCAAAGTCCAGGGGTTTGAAAATGATTAAAATCAACTAATTAGCAATGAGAATAGGGACCACATGCACATTTAACAATTACAAACAAACACACAAAGGAGGGGGTAAGAGTTAATGCACACACATTTGTTGAATCAGCGTAAATATTTGAAAGCAATACACAATGCCTTAGAGCCTTACTGCAAATGATTCTAGTATATCTTTATATATTTTTGGGTCTCTTTACATAACTAGACATTTCCATCATTTAAAAAAAGGGAAAATGAGTCCATAAAAGATATAGCAATCATCCATATCTAAATTAAAGTGCTTGATGCTCAAATTTGACCTTTTAACTTGAATTATTTGCAAAAATAATGCCACCCCAACAACCTCTACATGTCCTATATAGCTTCAGTTTTAAGTCTTTGAAATACTTAAAATGTGTTCAGGCCTCAGAAAGTATTTGTACAGGCACTATAATATTATGATTGAATACATTTAAATGCATTCATGGCTTGTTTTCACATGACGTATCGTCTTGTTCAGGCCCTGCATGACTCTGGAGTCCCATGAATCAGAACCAGCGTTATAATAAATATATGTTTTGTTTACACTCCACCCTCCACTGCTTCACACTGATATATGACGAATACTAATTATAACGTCTGCAAACACAGCTGTCTAAGACCCACAGCAGCAGCACACATCATGCTCCACTGATAAATCTTATTATGGACTTTGGCTGGTTGAAAACATTTACATAATAAGTACAGCAGCCAATTTCCCCCCTCTTATGTCTTAGTAAGCATCTCATCAGCATGTTTCAGTGGTGCAGGAGTTGGACACTCCTTTTACTTAATCCAGTCTAACCAGTCCAGCTTGACTAACTGACATCTTGTTCAGACCCACCCTGTGCCTTAAACAGTTTTGGATCAACAGTGCTAAAACTTCAGGTTAAATAGAATATTATATATATCCTATATTGGATCGTCATTCATCTCGTCCCTCTAGAAACAGATACACTGTTGGTGTGAATGAGCTATTATTAACACTTAACACATTCTATCTAGTTGTCATGCTGTTGTCTCAAAATACCAAGAAGAGTATTGCCCCGAAATGCAGGAAGGTATATCCTTTATGTATTGGCATTGGGATTTTTGGCATCTTCCTTTTAAGATCATTTTTGCATATGGTATAACTTTTGGGTCAATGGGAATAATAGAATAACATTTAAATGCTGTTTTGAAATACTTCTACAGCATTTTAGAGGCACTGAATTATGACACACTTTAATATTTTGAGATAAACCGGCCCTGTACTGTATCGGATAATATTCTATCCAGCGTACAATGAAGATAAGTGTGGTGAGGTTTTTTCTCCACTAGATGGGGATGTTACACATCTCCCACTCCCACTTTAACTTTTAGCCCTCTAAAGTTCTGAATGAGTTAATTCCCATTAGCTGATATCCAGTAATGCATCAGATATTCACATCTGAATGAAACAGCTGCATAATTAATTCAGGTTCGCCACCTGTTCATGTTTTGTGGAGTTATCTTGTATCATCTTCCTGTTTGTCTATGGAGGGCTATGGATGTGTCTGGCCTGTTATCTCGTGCATACCAGCAAGGAGTTGACCTTTCTGCTGAATGTCATGACGGTATACAGAGTCTGAATTAGATTAGTTGGGAGGGAAATATGCTCACAGACACACACTTTAACAAGACAGCACATATTCTCTGTTCATTTAAAATAAATAAGTAGACAACTCCTTGGAACTTCCTCGGTTCATTATTTACATTAACACAAGTATTCTTTGCGTAAAGCATTTTCTCAAATATAATGGTCCAATATGCAACCAGGCAATATTTGTTTGAATAATGTGCTTATTTGCATGTTATCCTGACAAAAAAAAGGTTTGTTTTAAGGAATGACACTGAAAAGTTTGGTGTTAGTACTACCGAAGTGGATATTTCTGGCTCAGAATATCGGCTTTTAAAGTTATACATTGTATATTTACATACATTTTGCAGACACTACAGGTGACACAGGGTAAACATTTAACAATTGAAACCACCAGGAAACCTCCCCAGTTAATAATATATATATATATCTTTCTATGTGTTACAAATGTTTCTAAATATACAAATGAGGCATTACCTAGACTTAAAAATAAAACATTTGTAAAATTACACATACATATCTACCAGTCCAAAAGAAGACAGCTTAAACTCTTGAAACTGACCCCAAAAATAATGCCTCTAATGTGTCGTCTCAATCCCACATCTTCCTCCATAATGTTGCTTTATCTCTCTTTACCCCCGTCGCGCTTACTCACACAGCCCCCCCCTCGCTTCATTGCCCACAACTCTTGAAGCACATTACTGTTTGAAATGGGGCCAAAGCATCCTCCCGTCTCCAGCGGGTGAGGTGCGAGTGTGTGCAGAGGCATGTGTATAAGTGTAAGTGTGTTCAGGGGGGGCGGTTGTGTCTAACTGGGTCACCTTACTGCAGCATCCAGCCACCATGTCAGTACATGGCCCCACACACTCAGACACACACATATATTTAACCTACTCTGTCTTCCTTTCCACTCGGGCTACTTTTGGTTTGAAATACAAAATGCACTCACTAATTTTCCCTCATTCCCTTAAGCTAAATGTGTCAGACGTTACTCTCATTCTCTGGGGGGAAAGAGGAAGTAGAGTAAAGAAAGAAAGAAAAAACATCTTTCTTGTGTTTTTCTTCCATGTTCCTCTCGCTCGACATCTCTCCCTCCTCCCTCTCTCACTCTTGACCTGCAGGAGTCTCCCACAGTGCTCCTTTGGCATGTTTGAATTTTTAAAAAACCCACAAGGTCTGAGGAGTCAGGTATGTGCTTTCCCCTCTGCTTCCTGCACACGCACTTCTTTAACCTTTCACATATTGTGTAACGCTGGAGGCCGTGTGTTTATAAAAAGGCAAAAGACCTGTGATCTTTAACTTGACACCTTCTCCACTCAGGCGTTACTTTGAGGCTGCAGAGTTAGCGAGTTGTTTTGCCGTTGTTTGATTTCTCTTTCCTTGAAGTAAGTCTCCTTTTTCTTCAGCTTTCAGAGCGGGGAAGAGGAATTCCCTCCCACATGGTGCCGAGAACATCTGTTAGTGAGAAATGAAGGCATGAGAGAAAGAAGAGGAGGAGGAGGAAGGGGACTTGCATTAATACAAGTGGGGGAAACAAAGGAGACAGAGAAAGAACAAGAGGGCGTGCAGAGAGGTGGAAAGGAGAGACGACATCAGCAGGAGCAGACCACCCCTTTGACAGAGCAGCAGAGGTGAGGGACGCAGTGACTTACAGGTGTGCAGGTTCACGGGCGCACATGCACACACAAACACACTCGGCGTGGTAACAGAAGTCGACATCAATAATGTAGCTGAGAGGAACAGGATTCAGATTCTGCCTTACATAAGAGTTTACAGAGAGTTGGCTGTCTCAGAACATACTCTTTCATTCTCCGCTTCGCCCTCAGGCGGGATGCACACAGGATTTCTCAAGCTAGATTAAAAGTGTTCCGCAACAAAACCAAGGCTAGAGCCCCTTTTACCTTCAGTCTGCTGACTTCAGGTGATTTGTTTTATTTTCAGGGGCAACATTTCTCAGTTGTTTCTTGTCCCTAATTTAGTTGATGTTACATTATTGAAGTTTCATCATTGAAACAAGCCTGTTGTTTGAAGCAGGCATGTTGGCAAGTACTTATCCTTCCTACGTACTTTTCATACTTGAACTTTGTCTGCAGCTATGGACAGATCGGTATGGCACAACCTGCCAGGAGCCAAAGAGCATTGTTGTTCCAGGTCACAGGGGTCAAAAAGACATAATTAGGTTTAGCAGGAGTCAATATTTACTATTTGGATAGAATAGATAAGAGGAAAAAAAAATCTAAAACAGGCTTTATCAATATTTTAGATTTGGTAGCAGCGTGATCCAATGTTGGTTTGTGGTTGATTTCATATTTGGTCAACAGTGAAATATATCAGCAACCATTGGATGGATTCCCATGACATTTATTTCAAACATTCATAATACCTGGAGAATGTATCCTAATGTCGTTTGTAGTGCCGGGACTTTTTGTCTAGCTCCAACATGAGGTTGACATTTTCCCCTCTGGATGAATTATAACTTAAATGATTAACCCGATTTTTTTGTAGCTCCACCATCAGGTAAAAAACATGTGTTTATGACCAAATACCTGAACAACTAATAATGACCTTCCCATAAGCATTATCTGTACTTACCAACAAATGCTCTTGCAGGTAAGAAAAGAACTGTGCCTGTTCTTCACAAAGCTGCTAGCATGGCCATAGACCAAATACTAAAAACACCTTTGAGCTTGGTTTTAGTTTAACTAATTTAACTGTTTTAAATCCCTCTCACTATTCTCGTGAGTGTTATTAAATGCAGCAGGTGGTGTTTTTCAGTTAAAAGTCTCCAAAGAACCACACAGAGACGTATTTAGCATTGGTAAGGAACACATATTCCCCCAGGTGGTGATGACCAAAACAGAGCTAAAAGTGTGCGTTTTGTACTTTGACATCAAGAACCCAAAATCCTAATAAATGACAACTTATAACTATTTAAGGTGATAATATGTCAATGCTGTGTTTATAACTTGTTGCGCCACTCTCAAGTTAAGCTTAAACAAATCTTTAATTTCAGATCCAAACAAGATTATTATACACACAGGAATCAAGCGAATCAAACTGAGACCTTTTAGAGGGGATGTAGGCCGGAGCAGGAAACTGTGATACAGAAATTGCTTTCCTGTTCTCCTTTGTCATCTTCTTCTCTGATGCCTTTTCTTCAGATTCTTGTTTGTTTGTGCTGTCTTTCATACTCTGGCCTCAACAGCTTTCTTTGTTATTCATCTGTCTTAGGCGGGCTTTGCCTATCTGCTAACTGGCAAACTGTTGGTGTGTGTGTGTGTGTGTGTCTGTGTGTACATATAAATAATTATGGTAAGGTGTAAGACTTGAAAGTATGAACTTGTCAAAACTGTCTCCATTAAACTGTTGTCGGCAGATATGTGTGAATCACAGTTTTCGTGTGTGTGTCTGTGTGTGTGTGCGTTAGTGAGCTCATCATGATTGTGCTAGCCATTTTCTGCCACATTGCCATGGCGACAGTGCCCTCCCGGGGTAATGGGGGATGAGTGCGCCAGAGCTATTTATTCTCTCTTTCTCCCTCCCTCACTCCCCCCCCTTCCCACCAATCCATCCATCCATCAGTCGCCCTCCGTTTCCCTCTCTCCCTCTCTGCCCTCTTTCTTCTGCAACCCTCTCTCTTTCTTTCCGTCTCTGATTGGCTTAACTCTCTCCTCCTCAAAATGAGATGATGCCTAATGAGACAGAGGGTAAGGAATAGACGAAGGGAGACAAAGAGCAAGTGTCTTAAAAAAAGGAAGTACAAAATATGTGGAGGAGGTGATCTATGCAGACTCCTCTTTGCTTCTAAAGAGAAAAGCTGATTAACTCTGTGATGTCATTTTGGAGGGAAACAGCGCCGGGTGTCTTAGCTTTCTGTGTATGTGTGTGCACTGTAAAACATGTAGTCAGTTTGTGTGCTTTGGGCTCAATTGGGGTCACGACCTTTGCAATAGTTTGAAGATGTGGAAATATGTGATTGATCAGTGTTTGTATGTATTGGATGTGTTGTTAAAAGCCAAGGTCAGCAACATTTTTGACTGTCTACCTGTTGGCATAGGGGTATTCAAGTGTTGGGTTCCCTGTTCATACTTAAAAAAAAAAGGTTTTGTGTTAAATGAGGAGTTGAATACCACTCTTACTACTGTAAGTTAAATATGAAGCGAATTCCAGCAGCTGGTTAACTTAACTCACCATATAGACTGGAAACAGGGGAATCGAGTGAGCCTGGCTCTGTCCACAGGTAGAAGAATCCAGGTAAACACTTCACATATAGTGTTCCCAAACTGTTGAACTATTCCTTCCATCATCGCTTTATTTTCCAATTCCTTTCAGGGCTCACTAGGTTGGGAACTGCCTCTGATTTAAAAATAAAGCTATTTATATCATATACTTTTCATATTGTCAATAATCCCAAAAACACCCCCATTTCCTACAAAACGACATTACCATACGACTAGACTTCATTCTCTTGAGGGAAACATATTTTCTCCCAGATTTCTTGGAAGTTTTAAACCAGCAACAAAAGTGCTCGGTTAGGTTTGGAAAAATATCACTATTACGAAAGTCAACGTCAATTTCTTATGTACACAGAACACAAACAGCCCTCCCCTAGTGAAAATCATGTTTTCTCCAGACAAAATAAGTTGTCCCGGATTCAGACAATGCTGTTTTATGGTATGGAACGTAATTCGTTATTGCAAGACTAATGGTTCTGAACATTTTAATCGGGAAGAAAAAGGCTGTAATTTGTCATTTCCTTAAACATCTGGGTACTTCAGCTTTTGGTAAGCCTTACTCAAACAGGTGTTAACAGCGCGTATATTGGGGACTAGTTTCAGTGGAGGATTTATACACATTTGGTGTTACAGTAGGTACAGTAGTGAATGAGAAATGAACCACTGTCTCCATTGCAATGAAGAAACCTGTCAGCTGTTGACTCTAGCATTTAACAAAAACAGACGGATGACATAATGATAGAAAGATCAGAGCGCGAATTAGACAGGGAAGGTTGGAACGGAAGAAAGAGTAATAAGGAAAAGGGGGAGACGACAAAGGGAGGAGGGCCGGAGAGATAAATGGCCCAGTAGACAGCGAGATGAGCGGAGAGAGAGAGAGAGTGTAACACTGTGTGGCATACTGCAGACAGAGAGACTAACGGAGCGAAAGAGTGAATGGGCAAGAAAGGGAGACGACAGAGAGAGAGAGAGAGAGTAGAGGCACGTCAATCGCCCCCTCCTCCCTTTTACTCCCCCCTTTTCCCTCCATCCCTCCTCCTCCGCCCTCCCTGCCATGTAGCAGACCTTCGCTGGATGGTAACAAGCCACTCAGACTGTGTGTGTGTGTGTGTGTGTGTGT
>NW_011368464.1:103624-107697 GCF_000735185.1 Notothenia coriiceps | reverse complement strand
ATATATACACACACACACACACACACTCAGCCTCTACTTCCCTCGCTTTTTTCTTTTCCTCTCTTTCTTACTCTCTCCTCCCACCTGAGCTGTAATTTGCAGGGCTGATGAGGGTGAAGGCAGCAGAGGCAGGAACAAAATCCTTCTCACTCTAAAACACACACACACACACACACACACACACACACACACACACACACACACACACACACACACACACACACACGTACACATGGTGTGATTCACACTGTATAGCTACAACTGAGAGAATCCGATCCTTTGTGCTCTTTTTTTTAACCTCTTCCTTCCCTCTCTCTTTTCCTCCCTCATCGTCACTCTCCCCTCCCTCCCTTCTTTCCTCCCTCCCTCCTCCCTCCCTCTCTTTGCTCCCTGGTGGTGGTGTGTGTGTCTGTGTGTGTATGTGAACAGTGGGGATAACAGACGCTCATGTGAGTAGCCTCAGTGGCGGCAGCAGTGACTGGTGAGAGAAGAGAGAGCCGGGGATCACAGCCACCATCATTCTGATCGGATTCACACCAGACATGTGAGAAGATGTCCGTGGGCGGCTGCGCGTGTCCCGGTAAGTAGCTGCCGTGGTGATGGTTGCCGTTAACGACAGCCCCGTTGCTGCTGCTACTGACTTTTTCTGGTCCTTGTTGTTGTTGTATTTTGGTCGGAGAGTGCAGCCGCTGCCATGGCGTGACTCGGGCAGCGAGAGGCAGGGAGCCCCGGGGCCCTTGGGCTCTGTGTGCAAAGGCTCATGGGAGGTCGCCCTCTGTGATGGCTGAGAGGATGGAGACTAAGGAAACAGCTAGAATAGATCTACATGTATTCTGTTTCATCTTCACTTTTTCTTCAGTCTGATTTGTTGTTTAGTTTGTAGATGAAAATAAAATCTCTGTTGCCGCTGCAAACATCTGGGCATGAAGTTGTTGCTATGGCACCACGAATGCTACTTCTTCTTCTTCTCTACCTCCACCACTTTGTTTTTGTTCTTGCTGATGATTTCTGACCGATGGCCCGGGTTGACAGCAGTTATCTTTTTAAAGTCAACACAGATGTTACACTCACTTATCGGCCTCTCGTGTAGAGATGCCAGAGGAGAATAGGATATAGAGGGATCAGAGTCTGACATTTAAAGGGCAAAGGTCACTTGCTCGTATCAAAAGGCCTGCATGATTGATGCTGCGCTTCTTCCCACACCAGCTTTTAATGAGCGTTTGATGTTCCACAGCTCACACAGGAGTATTCATCTAACATGCATAAAGTGTGCGAGACTGTCGGATTCTACTCATTCAGATTTAAAAGCAGTTTCTCAATGACATGTAAAATGCAGCATCATCACATTTGTTTGGCTGTATGAGTTTTGGCATCCCTAAAGCTTGCATTGTTGTATAATGGCCTTGACAATTTGAGTCCTCTTTTTACCCAGAAGTCCTATTGTCACGAGTTCACGGAAGGTCAGTGAGTGCATTGGTGAGAAGTACTGACCTTGTCTCGCACATTTCAAACTACTGGCATTGCCATTTGTTTATCGCTGCTGCTTTCAATCACATCCACTTCCCCCTCTGTCCTCTCTTGACCCGCTGCTGGGAATCCGATTGACAACACACTTTCATTTCAGGCCAGGCTTCAAAGCGACATGATGACAAACCAGCTCAGCAGTCAGGAGTTTTGCTTGTTACTATTTTTTAATAAAATGTGTTAAAGTTGAGCACCGGGGGCTTCTGGGAGCCGAGCCACCGCGAGCGACCTGCAGGGAGTAATATCCGTCATATTAGACCTCCATATTGAGAGGTGGGACCACAAAGGCTGAGGAACTCCCAGCAGTCCCCGAACTGTTGTGTTTGGGTGTCGAGTCCCGGACAGCAAACGGATAATTCTCCTCATTTTATTAGCTTTAATAAGACAGAGGACGGCAAAGAAAGAGGAATCTGGAAATAATCCCTGCTCCACTGAGGCTCAGCCAGGCAGTATATTAAGTTTTATAGCGATTTATGTTGCACTCCTGATAGGACATGAAATATAATCCCATTGCTGAAAAAGTATTCATAATAATGATAGATGTAGTCAGGAACTACTGCCACACAATATGCAGCAGCAAGAGGAATGTGTGTGTGTGTGTGTGTGTGTGTGTGTGTGTGTGTGTGTGTGTGTGTGTGTGTGTGTGTGTGTGTGTGTGTGTGTGTGTGTGTGTGTGTGTGTGTGTGTGTGTGTGTGTGTGTGGTGTATCACCCTGACGTGGCCTCTTCTCTCTCCTGCCTCCCAGGCCTCAGTGGCCGCTGTGGTCAGCCCTCAAACAGCAGGGATGTGGATTCAGAAATCTAGCCGACCACGCATCCAGCATCAGATTACTCTGTTGCCAGCCACGACTTTAATCATTAGAAAGATGGAAACACTAACTGGGCCCTTGTTCTGCGGTTTGGAAAATCTTTTTCGCTGACAGATTATTTCAAAGGCGGAAAGTTTAGGGAGGCAAATTAAGAGACAACTCATCCCTGCCTCTACAGTCGTATGCATTAGATATTATCCGGATAAAAGACACTCACAAAACGTTTATAATGGAGCATTTGATGTATTTTTAAAAATACATTACATGAATGATTTAAAAGCTGTTTTTTTATCATGATAGAGAAGTGAAAAATGGTGCCTGATTACATTTTTTTATTTAAAAAAAATCTAATGTATTTATTTATGTTGTAGGATTTATGAAAAATGTATTTAAGAATGATTGGTTTTCACAAAATAGAAGATCTGTTTCCATGTCTTAGTGTCATTTCACAAGTTCGTAATCATATCGTGAACGGCAATTATTTTACCCATGATTATTGTAATTTCGCCATATCCCTAGGTCGAAAGACACACAATTCAAGTAAAAAATATGTAGAAAAGTGGACAAAAAGAGAGAGATATTGTCTCAGTGATCAAACCAGACATCTAAGCCATCAGCAAGGACAAACTCTCGACAAACCAGACGACAATTTGCCTTGAACACATGAGGAAACATGGTGTACCAGCGTTTAATGTGACCGCATGCACACAAGAGTTTCCGTGTGTGTGCACGCGTTTTCAATCTGTGTGCGCAGCGCCCCGTGCTATGAAGGCAAACGCTGCCACCTCAGCCGTTAAACAAGCCTCAGCAGAGGCAGGAGCGTTTGTTTAGAACTGGGCCTTAGCTATCTTGCGGTCAGATTGCATACTTAATCAACGTGGTCATGGAAATTTCCAAAACGACGTTACGACCGCACACTTATGCACTCCACTTTTGCTCTCATATTGTTCTCTGTGGTGTTCCCCCTTTTTTTTCTTGCCTCAGTTTCTCCGCTTTAGGGATTGTCCCTGTTTTTTGTTAAGATTTATTTTCCTCTTACGGGAAAAGAGCTGCTTCTCTTTAGCAAAATACATTTTCTTGATGAAAGCAACATAAGTAAAGTTATAACTTTGTAAAAGACCAACAAGTCATTCATTTTATTTTCTGTCATGCAATCCCGGAGGTCTGAAACAATGTGTGTGGTGAGTCAAACTTCACCTCTACAACGTGACGCAAATGAAAACCAATGTAAACACTGCCTCCAAATGTGGAACAATCACTTCCATTGACTCAACTTAATATGAACCCGGAGCTTGACCCCATAAAGTGATGCTGGTTATAGCACACTTATGCCTCCACTTGCTTTTATACACTAAAACAACTTAGAAACGGGTCAATAGATGCTGTATGATTATAGATTAGGAATATAATGTAAAACTACAAAGTCTCTCTGCAGTCGTCCCCCTTCTCTTTCTCCCAGTCTCTCTTGTTTACATTCCAGAGCCGTGTTCAACACACAGGGACCCTCCCCCTTCTTGTGTGGGCTCAGAGTGTGTGTGTGTGTGTGTGTGTGTGCACGTGCGTGCGTGCGCAGCATGTGCCCCAACATGTGGATGACATAAACATCGTAGTGGGGATGTGCAGCGATACATTCAGGGAAAATCAGATAATAGAGTGTGCTCTCTGCAGATACAGATGTTTAACGTTCAATCAGACTCTGCACTGACCTACACAGACCTTCCATTACAACCCCCCCCCCCCC
>NW_011368464.1:102931-103608 GCF_000735185.1 Notothenia coriiceps | reverse complement strand
ACATCTTCCCCTTTCACACTGTTTCCCTATGCAGTGTGTATATACCTTCATCCTTGCTCCCCCCCCTCCCCTCACTCCCTTGTTCTCTTTGACTCCCTTGATTGCTAGCGTATGTTGCCTGGCTGACTGGCTGGCTAGATGAGGGAAGGGGAGAGGAGGAGAGAGGGAGGAGAGAAGGGGGAAGGGACTGTGCCCTCTCATGCAGAGAGTCACATGGTGTCCCTGATTGGAGGAAAATGAGTAAAGACTGCAGCGCGGCTGAAATGGTAACAGACAAAACGCACAAAGGCTGAGCTGTTTAGAAACGGGTTGCACAACAAGAGAGAGCCTGAGGGGGGGGGGGGGAGAGAGAGAGAGGAGTGAGTGAGAGAGAGAGAAGGAGTGAGCAGATACTGAGGAGGGATGTGTATTAAGAGAGAGGTAGAGGAGGAGGGAGGGCGAAAAGAAAGGGAAGCAAGGAGAGAAGAGAGGTGACGGGGGAGGTGGGAGGGGGAAAAGAAGATGCACATAAAAAATAGGAAAGAGGGAGATGAGCACCGTAGGAGCGCAGGAGGAGAGGGTTGGGAGGGAGAGATGGGTGAGACGGAGTGAGAGAGAGAGGGATCTGACTGTGTTTCTATGTTTTCTGCAAGGCTGAGTGGTGACGGGATTGGCTGAAGGGTGGTGTGTGTGGTGGG
>NW_011368464.1:51542-102807 GCF_000735185.1 Notothenia coriiceps | reverse complement strand
GGGTACAGACCTGACTCTGAGATCAGAGACAGACAAAATGGCTCCCAGAGAACAGAGAACGCAGCATCAGGGCACTGTCATCCCCCCTCACACAGCTGTCAGCTGGCACACACCTACACACACACACACACACACACACACACACACTCTTAAAGGCAAAGCCACCTGTGAAATGCCAGTGCGAGGGGTAAAATCTGAGGATGGTGACTAATAATGCAGAGCTTTAAGTTACTATATTATTTGCATGTCATTCTTTTGGATACTAATATAACAATAATATATATTAGTGCTCCCACCAGGGCACTTTTTGCTGATTTAATCCCCTCACCAGTCGGCCTGCACTGACATGTGAGGCTGCTGAAGTTCCCTTGTTGCAGTGAGTCTGTGTTCGCCTGCCAGAGAGAATCCTGAGTGAAAACACTGTAGGGCAGCATGAAAACAAACACACTGGCTCGTCAGGGCCAGCAGAGGGCGCTGCCTTCAAAGGAGCCGCTGATTGTAGGTCACATACAGTCTATGGTCAGATCTCATTTCTCCCCCCCATGTAATGATCCAATGAAGTCCTGACTGTAAATCAAAGGGAGAGCGATCGCTTTGTGCAGAGTAGCAAAGGCATAATTTGCATACAGTTTCAATCATGAAGCTCATTAGCATAACAACTTTGATTATTGTTCTTTTGTCTGTCGTTGCTGCCGCATCAAAAGCTATTTCGTGTCTGATAAATAAGCAGTGGTTGAATTTTTTATTTTATAAATAAGCTCGGCAATGCCGAAATACTTTTGGAATTCATTTTCAATTTATGAAGAACATTTATACAATTTTTACTAAATGTGTTTGAATCATATTAAATAAGATTATTAATATTGTTTAGTTATAAACTAGAACTGGATGACAAGTAAAAGTTATGTTAGTTACATTTATAAAAAGACGGTTCAAGTTAAATGAATCTTGGATCTGGGTTGGACTCTTTTGCTTTAACTGCTTAGTTTGAAGAAGTTATCTATCTGAGCTTTCCCCTTTCATGTAGTGTTATACTGTATAGGTTTGTGTGCATGTAAACGGTCTGCAAAGGCTAAAATCCAAAAGTTTACTCCAGCGGGAGTTTCTTTGCCACACTCCCCCCTTGTCTGAAACGCCTCTATTGTATTCCTTTGTTTACTATTATAACGTAGTGACATCACCATGTCACACTCGAGCTTCTATTGGCTAGCGCTCCTACACATTGTACGTGATAGGCAAAGGGGCAGGACATCTCTAAGCGGTTGAGCAAGTCAGTCTTGATTACTTTGGCTTTACAAGTTACATGAGCAAAACATCAATGTGCAAAACATGATTTAATTAACGGTTTCTTATCTTTAACCCAACATTTACTTTCATCTGCCATAACGAACCAACATTTTCCCCAACCTTTCCAAATCAACATATTTTTTCAAGGTTGCGACGACTTTATTGCAATATTCCAACACCACTTGAATGCAGCATAAATATCACTTTATGTTGTAGTCAGCTGAGGTGAAGGTAATTTCTTTCGTGTTTAATTTAATTTGTAACAGTGCACAATATTCCGTCTGATTTAAGTCATTAGATGTTATGTTTGTGAAATCTGAATCAATAGAAGATCACAGAAAAATGTAGTTTAGTTTAAAAGTACAGGTCGAGGTATAAAATATAGTGCAAAATGAGAGTAACGTACAAGTTCCACTGCAGTTAAGTGTTGGAGATTCTGACTGGCAGACTGTTTGATCTAAACTGACTTATTCCTCAGAAATAGTGTCAGCTTGTCCTGGAGCTGAATCAGACACACAGATCTCTGTCCCTCCATCTGATCCAGGAAGAGAGCAAAGAGGCCTGAGCGGCCAAGTGTATCAAATCTGGCAGATAGTGTCCACAGAAAAGAGCCCCAGAGACATTGAGCTTCCATATAAAGGAACGGGACTGTCTTCACTATTGATGTGTTTACAGTATGTCTGACTTTAAAGGGTAACATGCCATGAAACAGTACCGTTGGTGTGGCACTCAGGGAAAAGCAAAGAGTTAGATCTGTGAAAACAGGAGTGTTTTATTTCTGTTTGGGAGAAAGCTCAAATGAACTGATGTCACCCTAAGCTGCGATCAGTTCAGTGAGGGCTGTTTCTGCTCTCACTCCAACAGACTGTCTCCAGATCAGCGATTAACGCTGAAGGCAGGGCGACGGGGACGGTTGTTATCAGAACTCTGGCAGATGTGTGCGCCGCTCAGTTTCCTGTTGACTAGTGAGTGGAAGTGGCAGGCTGCACACATTTGCACATACACAGGCGACCCGTGCGTGAGAGCACACACACATTTACACTCAAACACACTGTAGGCATCCAACCCCCCCCCCCCCCCTCCCCTTTCTCGTTGGCCCCTGGAGCCAAAGTCTTGGGACAGTTGGGAGATATCTGAAGAAGGGAGAGGCATGAAAACAGAGACCAAAAGTGTGTTTGAAGTTAGATCAGTTTAATATTGTGAAATTGCAAGTTTGTGGTACAAAATGGCGATGTCAGAACAGCTTTGAAACTGAGGGAGGTAAGTCGCTCTCCGACCTCTTCTTGTGGTCTCTCCCAATAGCGTGATTCCAAGAAGTAATTCCTACGAGGTCAAATATCTCAACAAAGCTGAAAAATAAAAGGCCTCATAGTTTTTTCTTGATGTTTGCCTTCTGGTTTCTGGCTGAGACATTACAAAATAATGAAGGTCTGTTTCTTTACGTCGACAGAGTAGTTGCACTGCGGTATGTGTGAGCTTAGTGAAAACATCACATCAGGCACCACTTCTGGGAGTTATCAACCTCTCGCACATCCAGCTTAACAGTTTATTGCGTAAATGGATTCCATGGCTTCAGGTGTGAATGCAAAGTTTTGAAATAGGGGCCCAACTGGAAGTGAAGGTTAGGCCAGCTGGTTGTGTGTGTTGTGGTTGTGTGTGTGTGGTGTGTTGATGTGTGGTTGTTGTGGTGTGTTGTTTGGTGTGTGTGTGTGGTGTGTGTGTGTGTGTGTGTGTGTGTGTGTGTGTGTGTGTGTGTGTGTGTGTGTGTGTGTGTGTGTGTGTGTGTGTGGTGGGCTGACAGAGAAGAGGTGGGGGTAGGAGGTGTGTCAGGATAAGGCTTGAAGGGCTTACACACACCGTCTCTTTCGCTCTCAGGCATAGGGCAGGCCTTATCTACAACCAGCACACACACACACACACACACACACACACACACACACACACACACACACACACACACACACACACACACACACAGGATTAACCCCTGTGTGTCCATTTCCATGGATGGTTCTTAGCTTCGCTCCGGTTGTGACAGCATTGACTGCTTGTGTTGCCATGGCTACAGGGGCCAGCAAATGTAAGATAGGCAAATCCACATAAGTCACCCACAATACACACTCTAAGCTACTGCTGACTACACCTCCCCCTGATACTAGACTCACACAAAGATGCAGCCAAAAGACTGACAGCAGCCTCGTGAGCTGTGAAGAGCTCGTGTCACACGCTTAGCACGGTCAAACCAATGTACATAAACTCAGCCCGAGCATCTTTGTTGCTCCAAGGGTGAGAGACAGGCCTTAGAGCAGCTTATCCTCTCTACTTGTCTGTTTCTGGGAGACTCTGCACTTCACCACACTCCACATTTCTTCCAACACGAGTCTGCCAGGACGTCTGCATCCTAGTTGTTGTCTTTCTGTTGCAAATGTGAGGATATAGGGCTCCAAGACGCATATCCAGAGAAACGATCTGCAACATATGTCAGAGTAAAGCAAAACTCTTGCTTGGTAGTCAAAAAAGCAGAAAAGAACAGTTTATGAGACACGGCCAGAAAATATCCAATGAAAAATCATAATTATGTATGCCTGCTGCACCGTCACATCAAAATGTCGCAGACGATGGAGCAGCCACAATTAAAACAGTAGAGTGTGTCACGGGACAGAGATAATTGGGGTCGAATGGAGGTTTGACTGATGGACTTTATTATTACATGGATGATGAATCAAATCAATGTCATCCCATTGATTTTTTATGATTAATTCAATTTGTGTATTCAACCTTAATTTCTGTAATACCTTTGCATATTTTATCAGTTTGGCTTTTTTTTTATAAAAAAAGATATAAACATTTTAAGCAATTGGAAAATAAATGTAAGTATCAGGGGAAATGATAATATATCATGCCATAAATATCCAAAATGTGTAAGACCATGCGAAAGTGTATCCGACCCCAGTGTATGGTACAATGGGGTTGATATGTTTTTCAAATGTTGTTACAGGACCATAAACATTTGTATAAGAGCTGCAAGGATTATCATGCAGAAACTTGCAGAACATGCAGTTTTTTCCTGCTTTTTTTTGTTTTACATCATATTAATGTGAACGTTGGGTTTTAGGATTCCAAAGCACGACCTTAAAGGCATTACCTTGGACTTTGAAAAACTAAGATGGCCATTTTTTGTTCAAACATTTTATAGACCAATTTATTAATCTAGGAAATACGTTTACGATTCAATAAGGAAATTAAGTTTTGATTTTGCAGCCCTAATATACTAACTAAATAATGTTAAATTATGATGTAATACAAATGTACCCTATTAGCACCGGTGTTCAGTTGCACAGCAGCCTCTGTGAAAGCTGTTTCCACAGAGCGGCTCCCAAGAGCAGCTTAATTTGTGAATAAATCATTAATGAAACATTGTGTTTTCACTCTCCTAGTACATGGGTAGTGTATAAATCAGAACCACGTTCATGCTGGGGGCTGCAATAATTCAGACAGTGGAAGAAAGCACTTCCATGTTTGAAAGGAAATTATTTGTCAACGTTGATATGGGATCACATGTCAGAAATCATAGTAGTCCCTGTCATATTTTAGGGGTTAAACAGTGTTTATGAAATAAGCAGATATCATGACATATTCTTCTATAAATATATGAAGAAACTACTGACCCAATACTGCTTGTTCTTTTTATATCCCAACCTCAGCCATATGGGCGAGCCGTGGCTGGCTGTTATCTGAATATCTGATTATAATTTGAGGCGATTTAAGCAGATTTAGAGGGCTATAGGATTCTCCCTTTGATTTAGTGCTTCCTGTGTGTGTGTGTGTGTTTGAAAGCAGAGAGAGAAATTCCCTATGGTAATGGCTTTACGGGTCTGCCTTGGGAGACAGTGCAGTGTGCAAACTCAAAGACTAAATTAATTGTAAACAACCCTAGTCTGTTATCCGAACTTGTAAGCTAATTTGTAAGATCTTGATCAGATTTTTAACTGATCAGCCTGCTGCTTCAACAGTGGATGCATCACTCTGCATGGATGCACCCATGGTGTATTATGCATATGACCAGGGTCTTGGCTGACACTGTCTCAGATTAGTTGTTGATGTGCACTAATTAGGCAAACATGAAAACCACTTAGCAGTCAGCATGATGTTTATTTCCAAACACACTTCCACTAGGCTGCATTAGGCCAATTCTCATCTGTGTCAGTTACAAGGAAGGGATGGGATGTTAAGAAGGAAGAAAAAAATGCTTACCAGACAACCTTCATGTGCAGTTGTGCAGTTGTGCATTAGTGGGGGGGGGAGGAGATAAGGGGGGAGAGGGCGGCTTGCGGTGCTGGGCAGAGGATAGAGGAGCAAATGCATTGCGGAGGGAGAGGAGGAGGAGGGCCTACAGCTATTGTTCATGTCCTCCCGTGAACAAAGGGCTCATCTGGGTCCGTATGTAAACCCACAGCAGGCTTCAGCCCACTGACAAGGCCTCATGCGGGACAAAACATAACCGACCGACTCCCGCAATTTAGGCCTTATTCCGTTTCAGTCTCGCGGTTAGAGGAGATTTTTTCATCGATCCTGTTCAGGGGGACGTATTGTGTTGGTACGTTGCGTCCAGCCAACCGCCGTCCAGCGGGCCTATCCGTTTTTACGCACGGAGCGTACACACGGTCTATCATCACGGATCTGTAAACATCAATTTTCTGATTGGACTTCTTTGCAGGTAAAGGGTCGCTTTTTCCGAACACACACTTTGACTGCAATGTCTCACTGCTGTAGTGCCTAAATGTGGTTTACGAGCCGCCGTGGTTGTGACTTTCTCATTTTATTTCGGTGCTTTCTCGTTGAAAGGGGATTTAACGCTAAGGCGTTAGCAACTCGGCTAACACCAGCTAACTGTTAACTGTGTTCTAGCTGTGCTAACGTTAGCTTGCCGTGCAGGCCCATGGGGCAGGGTTGTATACAGTCAACATTTGGAGGTTGAAGATCTAGAGTTTGTTTGTTGTGTTTGGTTTATGTTTACATAGCTGTCGGGCTTGTTAAAAAGAGAAGTGGTGGGCATTTTGTAGCGAAGTTCACGGGCGTCCTGATATCACCTGTTTAACATTTTAGCCTAGCTAACACAAGTGTTAGCATTATTCGCTGGCTGCCTCTAATTGCCTTTGTAAGCAGACAACTGCACGTCAAATGTCCTTCGACTGGTAAAATGATAAACTCCACAGACATTGGAAAATACATTTCTAGTTGCTGCTTACGAAACTCAACTTCATCTTCATGTCTTTTTTTGTAGAAAGTTTGCTAACGTAGGTTAATGGTTTACCATGTAGCTATCGTCAATATCCCGTTTAGATGGGCTACTTGTCCCTTTTTGCAATTATGGTGGCAGTCTGGAGTAGCAAAACCACTATAGGTTACTCTTATTTAGAGGAGACTTTGTAAAGCTGACTTGCTTTTCTGTGTTTGGTGTTCAAATGAAATGGAATGCTAGCTGTGTTTTTGGCGTCGATGTTACTCAACATTTGAGTCGAGATTTGTTTTGAGGGTGGGCTGCCCATTACATCAAGCCAGGAAAATAATGTGCTGTATATGGTGTAGTGTGTCTACTTGTAGAGGAACATGATTCCCAGTGGAGGAAGTGGAGTCCAGCTGATGTGATTGTGACTGCCTGTCATTAACCGCTAACAGGAGAGGAGAGGAGCTAATGGAGCTCTCAACAACTAATGGACACATAACCATCGATTATTTATTTATTTATCAAACCCATTTGTTTTCCTCTGGTGGTGCATATAGCAGGCCTGACTCACACAGTAAACAACTCGCTTTTACATAAAGTAAAGGCTGGGTTTCTAATGGATGTTTTTTGGTTGCCATTTAGATGGTGCAAATCTTGTTTTGAAGATCTGAAGTTATTTCTTTATGTATCCCTTATCAATAAGAGTAGGTTAAAGTACAGTAGGAACCCTGATGTTGTTAGTCTTCTTAAAAATACGCTTTTTTGGTTAAAGGGAAGTTTGGTTTATATGGTTGTGAACACAATTAAGTCACACTGCAATGATATGTATTCGTGTGGCCCCTAAGGTCAGTTTATGACTGGGCTGTCAGGCCATACAGTCTGTTGATATCTGCATTTTGTATAACTACACATTCTTTGACCAAAATACAATAAGAGTACTTTTATAAGGAATGTTGTGTTGAAAAAAGAGTCTAGAAAAAGTCTGTTTATTTTAACCCTTCAACGAAGAGAGGCCTTTTTATTTTCATTGTTTTATATAACATTTATAATTAAACATATATATTATAATATCTCACATGACTTCTGCTGTTATCGCAGTTTCCCTTCCTATAAATGCAATAAAAGCTTATCTCTCCCTGTCTAGGTCTCTAGATTGAAATCTCTTTCATACATACACACATAGTCAGAGAGACGTTTAATATGCAGAGACAAGACAGAGAGACATTAATGAGGCGGGGCTTCACCATGGTGACGGCAGGGGTCGTGACCTGAAGGCTGGCACGCCTGGATGGCCTTTATTGGAGAGCTGGGCAATTAGAGTAGAACAACGGTTGCAGCAGTATGTGTGAGAGAAAGATTAATCAGGTTTATTTTATTGGTGTGAACAGTCAGTATTGGTCTGCTTGGTATTTTATGGTTATTTATGGAGTTGTTGGGCAGCACTTTCTGTGGGAGTTCAGTGGAAGCGCTTTGTTTACAAGAGGCTCCTCCTCATCTTGTTGTTGTTTTGTGCCTTCATAAAACAAGATTGGTGTATTTGGCATGACCTGTGAATGAGTGCAGCCAACTGAAACTGGGCCACACTGGCCCGCTCAGGCTGCATGTCCCTTCTCGCTCACATGGTAGTTAGTCTTTGTACTGTAAGTTTCACTCCAAAAGTGAATAACTGTGATTAGAAGCAGCACTGTAATTCCCGAGGGTGAAGTGACTTGTTCTGTTACCATCTTTGTGCGTTCTCTCATTTGAGTTTTTTCGGCTTCGGCTTATAATTTAGGCCTTTTTATTTACAGCCGGGTTAACAAAAACAAAATCGTGAAAGATTTGCACTGATAATCCTTATGTTTGTGGATTAATAGACCCATTATTTATAATCAGATTTACCAGACCACACCGTCATGATTTTCAGGGATTTCATTCGAACATTTCAAACAACTTAGCCTATATTATCAAAATGAAACTCTCTTATGTTCTCTCTTGTTTTTCCGTATCTCTTATACAGGCTGTTCCTCCAAGTCCTTCAAGCTGTACTCCCCCAAGGAGCCCCCCAACGGTAGCACTTTCCCCCCCTTCCACCCCGGCACCATGCTGGACAGAGACGTGGGGTGAGTTGAATGTCCTTGTGTTTTTTGTGTATCTGCTCTGGGTTAGGAGTTCAAGCTGCAGCCTTTAAACATCTTCGACAGGTGCTTTTATTATTTGCACGCCATGTTTACACAGCCAAGCAAAACCAGCCTCAGTATCATGAGTTTAATTTCCTCAACAATATGTTAGTCTGGAAAATGTCCACTGGTAATAGATTCAGCGTGGCAGCTGGTAGTCATGCCAATCAGCAAACTTTAGAAAGTAGTTTTGATCCTGGCCACAGGAAGGAACAACCGTTTTGTGAATTTAAACTGAAGTGACTGGTTCTATTTTGCATCAAAATATCAGATTTTACTGCATGATAATCATTGGCAAAGGAAGTCACAATACCCCAAAAATCGTGACAACTTTAGAAAAATGGGAAAGATGGCGTTATCTATTTTTTGGAAAAAATGTATTCCACTCAACATAACAGTGTCGGGAGGTCAAGGAGAGACTTTTTGGAACCATAACTTTACAAAAGCATATATTTATAGCCGGCTGGATTGTTGCACAATATTGTCATATTAAGGATAGGCAATATATCAACTGTACATCATTATTGGGATACGAGTTTCGTTATCGCCTTTGACTTTTGATATATTAAACTAGGGATGTCCCGATCACCTTTTTTTGCTCCCGATCCGATTCCGATCATTTGATTTTGACAATTTGCCGATACCGATTTTTCCCGATCCGATCTTTATGCAATGCATTAAGAGAAAAAAAAGAAAAAAAGCATTCAAGTTGTCCCTTAAAGTTATTTTTTTTATTTAAATTGGATATTCTATCCAACATGGATATCGCTTCTTTCTTTCACAACAGCATTGGATCAAAACAAAATAAAGCTTTCAGTACTCGTTAGCTTACTGCTACAATTAGACACTGCGCCCTGCCAGATTTGAGAGAAATAAGCAACCAGGTCTATGAAAACAAGCCCCAAAGAAGCAACACATACATGATGTTCTGTAATTTGAAACCAAAACTAAGGCCTCAGGATGACTTTAAGACTTGAACATGGTCATTTTTTTTTTTAACATTGAATACAACATTTAAAAAAAAGTATTTATTAAAAAAAAATATATTATATTATATATATTAAACATTTGTTGTCCTTTGTGTTTCATTACAGTAATGTGATTAGGGATGGGTACCGAGCCCCGGTATTAAACGTGGCTGAATTATTAAAGATCGTGGTACCGCTATAAGCTCCGAAGTTAGCGGTCTTTTTATCGGTACTGGAGACATGTAAAAAAAATATGTCATGTGTATTATTGCTACACAAACATTATATTGCAGTTTTAGTGTCACCAACTCAGTTTCTACGCAAAAGGTATTATGAATGCTAGCAGCAACACACGGAGTTAACTCAATTATTCAAACATGGGTTAATGATTAGAGGTAACTGAGTTATTTATTTTGTTAAAGTTTCAGCTATTCTGTTTACAGTTCTGTCATCAGATTATTTAATACAATTTGTTAAAACGTTGTTTCTTTTGATGTGAAATATTATTTATTTAATTTACATAAAAAGCAATGTTAGTTTTGTTTGTTTAGTTAGTTTATCTTATTTTTTTCTCCAAAAGAACCGATAAAAGTACCGTTAAAAGACCGGACCGATAAGCGGTATCGATAAAAGTAGTAGTACCATTAAAACCTTAACGATACCCATCCCTAAATGTGATGTACTTTTCAGAATGTACCAGGTTTTTCTGGCTATTATATCGTTTGCTTTACCCACCAAGTCATTATTTGAATGTCACTGATTATTATTTATCAAAAATATCATTGCGTAAATTTAAGTGAAAGCATCGGTAGTTAAACTTTGATTATAATGGCAATATTAACATTAAGGTATTTTATCAAAAATATTACATTTTCTTCATATCGCCCAGCCCTATTTTACATGTGCATTATTACCATGTTATCCACATTTTATTCTTGAATATCATGGTTCAACAACAGTATAACCCTATTATAAACTTCATGAACAAACACTCTAAGAAATGAAGATGGACATTAGGCTGTACCAGGAAACTGGTTTCAGACAATAGATTGGTAAAAATGAAGTTAAAAAAACAGCTACATCCCTGGTAGTGTTGCGTTTGTAAAGGCAGGTGCACCGACTGGACCTTCACACTCTATAATCAGAATTAGGGATGTCCCGATCACCTTTTTTTGCTCCGATTTCAATCATTTGATTTTGACAATTTGCCGATACCGATTTTTCCCGATCCGATCTTTATAAAATGCATTAAGAGAAAAAAAAAGAAAAAAAGCATTCAAGTTGTCCCTTAAGGTTATTTTTTAAATTTAAATTGGATATTCTATCCAACATGGATATAGCTTCTTTTTTTCACAGCAGCATTGGCTCAAAACAAAATAAAGCTTATCAGTACTCGTTAGCTCACTGCTACAATTAGACACTGCACCCTGCCCACTCTGTTGCCAGATTTGATGATGTTGTGTAATTTGAAACCAAAANTTGTTGCTATAATGCAGGGGTATTCAATTGCATTTCAAAGAGGTCCAGTAAGAGAAAATGTAATTAAATGCTCTGTTTTCGCTGTCTACCTTCCGCCATTTGAAATTACTCCGACTGTTTCTCTCCTCTTGTCTCGTCTCTGTGTGTGTGTGTTTGAATCTATCGTGCTGACTGCACCGATTTGATTGGCTGAGTAGCGTCACCTCCTTAAAACATTAAACAATAACTTTTTTAAACCTTTTTATTTTTATGTTTTAAACATATTGTATAAAACTCCCCCACTACTTGGACTATTCCTTGCACCCCTCTAGAATAAGCCTGAATGGTCTTTGCATCAGTAACGTGCACTTGTTATTATAACAAGATCGCAAGGACGCTGATCGGAAAATTGAGTGTTGTTCAGTTTGTGTGTTGTGGAACATGCCACAAAAAATATACCACACACCCAATTACAATTGCATGTTCAATTCACTACCCTGGAAGTTAATACAGTTGTTCAAGTTGGAACAGCCTGTGGACAGCCGTTCTTCCTTGCATGTCAGTCGCCGACACCTTCTTACAGAGGACAGGCACATCTAGCTGCAGCACGACCCGTATATTTCCGCACGCCGTGTTGTCAAGAATTTTTTTTTTTTACATTTTAAACATCGTGGATAAATCCTTATATGCACCCGGCAACACACTGAACGTCAACTTTGCCTCCTTATTACACTCACCCCTACTTTAGTGGGAACAATGAGTCTGCGTCTTTGATGCACAGAGGAATAAACGCAGATCATACTCTGGCTGCAGCCTTTACCGGTACTTGCTTTTGATCAAAGTCAATGCGGAAAACCTGCACTCACACAGGTAGGTGGAGGTGAAGGGAATGAGCACTTTTACAGCCTTTTTGGCGAGGTGGGGGAACTCGGTCTCCACAGACAGACAAAAGTGGGCAAGTGTCACTTTACTCGTCTTTTTCTCGTTCTTTTGTCTCTCACGCTGCGCCTCCCCTGAAGCTCTCTGGGGCCCCCCAGGGGAGGCGCGCCTCACACTTTGAAAACCGCTGGTCTAAGGTCTATACCTCTGCAGGATTGTGTGCTGTCAAACCTTGCCTTGCACCAAGCAAATCAGCGACATTTGGTTTGTGTGTGTGTGTGTGTGTGTGTTTGAGAAGTGTTGTTATTTACTGTCTCCTTGTATCATCCAATTTGTGCCATGTTTGGCTTACATCCCAGTCTCATAAAGACAGACAAGCCAATGGAGGAGGGCATATTAGCGCTATAGCTGAATCTAATAACCTCTCTCTTTCTCTTTATTTTCTCCAGTCCTACCCCGATGTATCCTCCCACATACCTTGAGCCCGGAATAGGGTAAAAGACTGAATTGTTTTCCATTATCTTCAGCTTAGGTGAAAACGGCAACAACAACACAAGTAAAGATTAGGCCGTGGGAACTTGTACTCTTATCTAACTTTTAAAACAGATTTTGTATTTAGTCTGTGACGAGGCTGAACTAGGTACTAAAACTGCCCTAACAGCATGGAAGCACATACCAGAAGCTAACTGTTCTCAACCCCCCTTTCCTGTTTTTGTTTTCCCCTCCTTCTGCCTTTCTATGATAGGCGGCACACACCATATGGCAACCAGACAGACTACAGAATATTTGAACTCAACAAACGGCTACAGAATTGGACAGAGGTTCGTAGGCACACATATGCACATCCAAAATAAAATCCAAGAATTATGTTTGTCACTAATTATTTTCTCCCCTGTTTAACCCTGTAGGAGTGCGATAACCTGTGGTGGGATGCATTTACTACAGAGTTCTTTGAAGACGACGCCATGTTGACGATTACTTTCTGTCTGGAGGATGGACCCAAACGTTACAGTAAGAAACAAAGTCACTAGAACATATTGCCTCTACGTTTCACACATACACACTGCTCTTAAAATCAAAAGTCCTGCATTCTCATAGACTTCATATTATACTTAGTCTCATGCCCCTTTTTGTTTTCTCTCCTCAGCAATTGGCCGGACGTTGATCCCGAGGTACTTCCGGAGTATATTCGAGGGCGGTGCCACTGAGCTCTACTATGTGCTGAAACATCCCAAGGAGTCCTTCCACAATAACTTTGTCTCCCTTGACTGTGATCAGTGCACCATGGTCACCCAGAATGGAAAGCCCATGTTTACACAGGTGTGTGTGTTTGCAATCATTGCTGTTATTGTGTCTCTAAATTTGTTGGAAATATGTGTGGCTGTTTCATGTCATTTTTTATTACAGATTAGAATAAAAATCACTTTCAATTTGATAAGAAAAATACACACTTTTGGCTTGTGACTCCTAAACAAAAACAATGCATAACATTTCTCCCAAACAATAAATACATTTTGGATGAGGTGTGTGCCGGAATGGATTTAAAAGCCATTCAAGTTGACTCTAAATGGTTCTTAGCTTCCACTTCTTACCATATGTGACCATGTCTCCCTGAAGGGTCATTATGGGTATACATACCGTGGGCGTGGCAAATAAAGGAATGTGTTTTTACTGTCACTGCTAGCTTCAGTGCTAACCGGAGCGCCTTGACCTTTATCAAGTGGAAGAGTTGTAGCAATTATTCAGCCACAATTAAACTGGACACACACTGCACAGATACATAACTGCTGACTTGATACTTGCTTCACACACACGCTTGTTTGCTTGCTCTTCGACAGACCCTCTGCAAGATCACAATCACTTCCCAAAGTACCGTGGGTTGAACCAAGATCATCTGTGGGTGTTGGTGGCAGATTGGAAGTTAAATACAATCCAGATTACTAACTTGCTGTCACACACAAGATGCTCTTTCCTTTATCTCTTTCTCTGCCTGTGTTTTTCTGAATCTCTAATGTAAGACACAACCTGCGCACCAAATTAAAACCTAACGTTTAAAAAAAAAAAAAAAAAAGATTCATAGGCCCAGAGGGGTTCAATTTGAACACATGGAGCACCAGACTTGCAAAACACAGGGGGAAATCTTGAGTTTACTCCAGTAAACAGTGGTGTGAAAGAAATAGCGTGGACCGTTCCCTTCCAATGTGATTGGTTGGTACCTTAATTCACAGAACAAAAGCTTAGAGCAATTACTTGTGTTCTGGAGAGGAAAATTGAATTGCTTTTTCACTGTTTAATAATTGCATTCTGTCCAAGTACTCAAAAAAATTGAGAACATATATTGATGTGAAACTCATGTTCTATCTATCTAATCAATCAATGCATTGTTTGATTTACCTGTTGGCAGCAGTGCAACATTTACTTGTTTCTGCAAAGATTACAAAGAGTTCAACTGCTGTATCCTGACGTGAGTCCTCTGATCTGTTTCAGGTGTGTGTAGAAGGACGCTTGTACCTGGAGTTCATGTTTGACGACATGATGAGGATAAAGACGTGGCACTTCAGCATCAGACAACACCGTGAACTCATCCCCCGCAGTATACTGGCCATGCATGTGAGTATGAGTGTAGGAGTGGGATCAGCTACATATAGTTCACTGATGAGTCTCTGTGTGTGTATTTAATAATGTGTGAGTGAGTTTCAGCCTTTTAATCTGACCACTATGTGTGTCTCAGGCCCAGGACCCACAGATGCTGGACCAGCTGTCCAAAAACATAACAAGATGTGGCCTGTCGAACTCCACTCTCAACTACCTCCGAGTAAGTGGAGCACTTACAACATTTTACCTATAGAATGAAACTGGTCTTGGTGTTTTTGGGAAGAGCTATTTAAGAAAATACACCTAGGTGGCTTCCAGTTATAGGTACCTTGAGTCAGTGAGCTTCATCAATTTTGCCATAGATCATGGTTTCAGTTTAGGATAATTTGAGTATTCTAACAATTGTATTGATTAAAGGTGGGGTAGGTAATTTTGGAGAAACCAGCTCGAGTGCGCTAGAATTTGAAAATACACAGCCGGAAGAAATTTCCCACTTCCTTACAGAGCCCCTCCTCCCACACACACGAACGCGCACATGACCAATGAGGGCACGAGATAAGTTTGTGCACAGATGGAAGGCTGACAGGCAGGTAGGCCATCCAGTTATTTTAGCCGGGCCGGCTAAAATGATTGGTCGTGCTTTTTACAGTGCTACGGCTTCCACAGATGACATTTTTTTTGTCAAAGCACTTAAAGTGGACCTACAGGGCTCGACATTAACGACTGCCCGATGGCCCGGGGCCATCTAGTATTTAGCTCGGGCAATGAAGCCTCACCTGCTGGTTGCCCGATCGGGCAATCTATTATACCAGTATCATGCAGCTCGCGGATCCAGTAATGACTGACCCAACAGTAAAACTAAACATATCTATAACTAGTTTAAGTAGTTTGAGAGGTAATTAAAATAGCTACGTGTGATATTCTAACCTGGTGTGTGTTTTGTCCGCTCACCGCTGCATGTGATCATGCAGAGCTCCGTGTCTTCAGCAGCAGCTGATCTCTCTCTCCCGTCAGATTAGACTTCACTCGCGTTTATGTCCATATCGATCAGATCCAGCTATTTTTAGCTAATGATATGACTACCTGCTTATTAAAAGACACCTAAACAATAAGTGTCGCTATGCAACTGGGTGAGGCCGCAAAGTATAGCGCAGTATTATGCATTTGTTTACATGCCCACCGGAACCCCGAGGCATTACCAACGGATCAACCCATACAGGACATTCTCTTTCTCCACATTAAGTGTTAGACATTAGAATTGACTATTCTTGTCTGTCACATACTCTTCTTATCTCTCACATAAGTGGCGCAACTGAAGCGGTATTGTGCTAAAGGGAAATTATTTTGACCGAAGAGATTTAGATTTGCCGGCTAACGGGAACTCTGACGTCACCATTTTGTGTGCTTCGCGGATGCGTTCGNATAAGAATGCTGCGTGGGGTCTGGGTGCCGTGTTAGCGGGACGTTGCACGACTCGCTGCTGCGATGAGCGGACAGTGTGAGCTGGGTTCATTCCCTGGTTGCTCCGTGGGGTCTGCGAGACAGCGAGACATCGCGAATGGATGCGGGAAGGAGGGGGTGCTGAGGGGGCTGCAGCACCCCCATCTGCGAGGCTCCACTAGCACCCACACCCCCAAACGCGGCACACCTACAGTGTAAGTGCGCCACAGTTTCGCCGCTGCGAGGCTCCACTAGCACTTTCATAACACACAAGGGGATGGGTAATAACCGGAAAAGCATGACATGGGACCTTTAACAAAGAGATGTGGTAATGGTGGAGCTGTGGTGGAGGCTGCACTGGTTAGACTTGAACTGCAGTTTCAGTCTGGTTTACAGATGCTAAAAAAGTCACAACCTCATGTTGGCAAGTTAAAAAATTGCCATGGTTGAAATGGGATTAGCTTGAGTCCTGAGTCATCTGAGAATTTGAAGTCAGTAACACCAGCGAAGAATGATGGGGCGGAACAATGTGTGATGTTTACTCATTCGCCTCTCTTTCTGTTCCTTCCTCCAGCTGTGTGTGATTCTGGAGCCCATGCAGGAACTGATGTCCAGACACAAGACGTACAGCCTCAGCCCTAGAGACTGCCTCAAGACCTGCCTCTTCCAGAAATGGCAGAGGATGGTGGCACCGCCAGGTAAGTGAACAGTGTAGAATAAAAGGAAAACACATCCACATAAACCCCCAGGATATGTATCTGTAACTCTCTCGCTTCTCTGCAGCTGAGCCATCAAGACAGGCGCCGAACAAACGGCGGAAGCGTAAGATGTCAGGTGGAAGCACCATCAGCGGAGGAGGAACTAATAATAACAACAACAACAAAAAGAAAAGCCCTGGCAGTGGTTTCCCTCTGTCCAGCCAAGTTCCAGTGAGTACAAGCACTGCCATCTAGTGTCAGCACTCTGCTATTACACCTCCAACACAACCATCACTGCTGCATTCAGACATCAACTGGAGTTCACAGGCCATTAAACCGACCAAATAAGGACACATGACCCCCAGGACTATTTTAAGTGAAAACAAATGTCTCTAAAAATATGTAAACATTAAATACTATGGCATATTAAATGCACAGTAAATATGAAAATGTAATCACATGTGCAGCCAATTTTGAATAGCCACATTTTTTAAATGGACATGGCCTGAAAGTATTTAAGGTCTGACAGACGATTTAGGGATAAATAACCCTGTAATGAAGGGTTAATAGTAAATAAGTCAATTTCCTCAAGAACTACAAAGGCACATTCTTAACAGGTTAATGAACATTTGACACAAAAGTGTACAAAGTCATTTAAACATAAATCTGAATATATATATATGAACATAACTTGTGGAGTACCTCAGGGGTCCTTGTTGGGTCCAAAGCTGTTCATAATATACATCAACGAAATTTTTAGAGTATCAAATATATTGAAATTTATTTTATTTGCAGATGACACTAATATTTTTTGTTCCGGTGACAATTTGAAAGAGTTAATGGAAGTGATAACAGCAGAAATGATTAAAGTAAAACATTGGTTTGACACAAACAAATTATCATTAAATATAAGCAAAACCAAGATTATGTTATTTGGAAATCATAAAACAAATCCACAGGTGCAATTAATACTAGATAACATAAACATAGAAAGAGTATTTGAAATTAAGTTCCTTGGTGTGGTTTTAGACCACAAAATCAGCTGGAAACCTCATATCACTCATGTAAAAGCAAAATATTGGGAAAAGCCACATACATTCTGGACTACAACTCATTGTATACTCTATATAACACACTGATATTGCCATATTTGATTTACTGTGTGGAGATTTGGGGAAACACGTACAAAACCAACCTACAGCCGTTATGCATATTACAAAAAAGGGCTATAAGAGTTATCAATAATGTTGGATATCTTGAACACACTAATGTATTATTTTTTAAGTCACACATATTGAAGTTCAATGATCTGGTTACATTTAAAACGGCACAAATCATGTACAGAGCAAGACTTAATCTACTACCCAGGAAATTAAAAACATTGTTCGTAGACAGAGAGGGTGGGTCTAATTTGAGAGGAAATCTACATTATAAACAACTCAAGGTCAGAACAACTCTGAGAAGTATGAGCGTAACAATCTGTGGGGTGATTTTATGGAATGTTTTGGAGCAGGAGTTACAACAAAGCACAAGCATAATTCAGTTTAAAAGGAGGTACAGAAACACTTTTTTGAAAAACTATGAGAATGAAGAGAGGTGATTGAAGATGAGAAATTATTGTAAATGTATGTATAAATGTAAAGATGTGAGTAGGAATAACTTGCAGAAAATATTTAAAGGATAATCATTGATTAGCAGTAAGTAAGGGGTGGGAATTAATAAGCATTTGCTTCCTCCTGCTCCCTTTCGGACACTTATTATTATTATTATTATTATGAATATTTTTTTTGTTGAATATATACATATTATTATGAATATTGATAAATACTGTATTCTAACAATACGGTATTCTGTTTTTCACATTTATTATTTTGTATTTGTTTTTTGTTTTTTTTAAATCTTTTCGAAATAAAGATGGAAATGAAATGAAATGTATGTTTTTTTAGTTAATAAGCTGTAATAATTAATTGAATTTNATTTAAAGGATAATCATTGATTAGCAGTAAGTAAGGGGTGGGAATTAATAAGCATTTGCTTCCTCCTGCTCCCTTTCGGACACTTATTATTATTATTATTATTATTATGAATATTTTTTTTGTTGAATATATAAATATTATTATGAATATTGATAAATACTGTATTCTAACAATACGGTATTCTGTTTTTCACATTTATTATTTTGTTTTTGTTTTTTTAAATCTGTTCGAATTAAAGATGAAAATGAAAAAGAAAGAAAAAAGAGAAATAGGTTATTTCTGACATAAGGCGTTAGGAAGATGAATACATTTACCTCTTGTATTTTATTTGGCATGACAGCCATTCATCTTCTGTCAAGCAATACATTGATGGCTCTGCTTCCTGTTTTGCGTCCCTTCAGGATGTGATGGTGGTGGGAGAGCCCACGCTGATGGGAGGGGAGTTTGGCGACGAGGACGAGCGCCTGATCACGCGGCTGGAGAACACGCAGTTCGACGCGGCCAACGGCATCGACGACGAGGACAGCTTCAACAACTCCCCGGCGCTGGGCTCCAATTCGCCCTGGAACAACAAGGCCCCCTCCAGCCAGGAGAGCAAGAGCGACAACCCCACCTCACAGGCATCGCAGTAGAGCCCCGCCACCTCAATACAAACCCCCTCTCTGCCACTCCTCAGACCCCCCATCCCTACCCCGACAGCCACGAGTGCAACAGCAGCAACCCAGACATCACTGTAGAGCTCAGTCATCACACACACGGGCCAGAGGGGGCTTGGCATGTCTCAGGCAACGTCACTGAGCCAATGCTGTGACTCCCCCATATTTAACCACTGTGTCTCCCCTCTTTCTCCCTTTTCCTCGTCGCAAATGTCCCGTCAGAGATCGGGTGGATGTGACCGAGGAGGCGTAAGGGATTTAATCCAGGGGAGAACTGTGCACACTAAACCATCCGTACTGAATAAACATGTAGGGCCCGGGGTGGTGGGGATGGTGTCAGCGAGGCCACAACATGGTGGCGAGTTGCTTAGGGACCACTTGTCCACCCGTCACCCAAAACATGCCTCTCAATTCTGGTCTGCCCCGTCAACGCACAAGCCACTGGTAACGTTTGTTAATAGAGTATGTGTGTGTGAGAGTGTGAAGTGTGTGAGGAGTGAGTAAGGGGCTTACTTGTGGCTTTGCTGAAACAGACAGCCCAGAATTCAGAGTCCGTCTATAAAACCATTGAAATCCACACACTTGTAGGACAGCTGAAATGTGGCACTAGGGAAATGTCATACACACACACATATACACACACACACGCACACACGCACACATGAACATAATTGAAGGAGTCCCCTAGTGCCAGAGCCATCTCTGATTAGACTACCATGGATGCAGTCTTTCAAACGAAGAGCATTAACAACACACACATACACACAGTTACACATTTTAAGAGTTTTTATACAGTATATATTTCCCTAGAATGTTTTTTAATTTGTATTAAACGCCTTCATTTCAATTGTTACTTTTTTATTTTCTACCAATACTGAAAAGCTACAGACCAAGGAGCAACACAGGACTTTTATCCCTCCCCCCTCTAAAATATATTGTTTTTATCTTTTATGTTTATAAAAGAGAAATAATTTAGTGTGGATGTTTTTATTTTGTCTTTTCGTTCCTTTTTTTTGGAGATTTAAATTTGTGTATTTGTGCTTGTATATTTAAGGTAGTAGCAAAGTTCTGTCTGACTGTAATAAAATGTATTCTTACTTAGATTTACCTAAAGCCATCCCGATCTAATGTAAAGAAACAAATAGGAAAAAGGAGAAAAAACACTCATGAACCCGTCCCCTTCCCACATGCTCTTTCCCCCTCCCTCTTTTTTAAGAACTTGTGTAAATTAAATTACAAAACCTCCGGGGGGTACAACGGCACCATAGCGTGATGATTTTACAGTTTTCAGTTTTTCTTTCTTAATTTATTTTTGGGACATTTTTGAAATTGACACATGTATTTCATCTATACAGGAAGTGATTTTCCACTTGGCATCCATCACAATTTTGTGTACTGCAACTTTCAACTTGATGTCAAGTGAATGTGCTCACACAATGTTTGTTAACCGGTGAATTTCATCTTTCCTCACTGGCTAAAACTAATTTTTTTTAAATGAAGTTTCTGTCTAAATTGCCTTCATTTGTGCAGTGTCTTTCACCACCACCCGAATGATACCATCAACCACCCAGACATCTTCTAAAGCCAGCTTAACATTAAGTTCAGTCGTCATATTGGGTAGCAATGCGGAGTTTGTAAAGTCTGATTAAAAACAGCTGAAGCTCTGTTTGTTTTGTACATTTCCATTTCCTTACAGTTGATTCCAGCCACAGTTATGACTGAGTTTGAATGGTGACTTGTACCTTTTTTTCAATCCCTGTAGAAAAAAAATCATTGTTTGATATATATTTTTTGATTTGGTTAGTTTCTGCCCTTGATAATTAATGTATGGTACCAATAAAAAGATACATTTTCACTTTAAAAGAGGGTCGTGTAATGAATATAACACAACTACGAAGGGTTGGTGCTTGTCAGTGTTTCTGGGTTCCGTCCATTTTGAACGCCTAAAGGTCGACTCCATCTGCATTCTTCTGAGTGTTTCGAATAGAAACACCCATTAACAAAAAGCAGGATGTAGTAGTTTGTCATAAACAAAGGCTATGATATTATGTTAGCACTGGTAAACTTAAGGAAAGGCTAGGGAACATGTATTATTACGCATACACATGCATCCTAGTTTTGAATACATAAGGAACACCATAGGGCTCTTGCATAATGTTATAAAAACCTTTAAAACAATTATGGAACTGCCCTCTAAACTTGAATATGAAGGTCTGACACAACATTGACTTAACTATTACAAGTAACAGGTTTTCTATTTAGTTGATATTTAAGTGTGAGGAAGTGGTCACAAAAGTGGTGAAAGAAGTTGAAGCAATCGGCCTATTAGCTCACAACACCACAGGAGCCTACAAACCCCATAATCACATTCTGAGGTTTATCATGATAGGTTTTTGCCGATGTGTTTCACTCTACACCCCGAGACTGCAGAACAACCTACCCCTTTAAAAACATTATACGTTATACTTTTCAGAGCTGCAGAAAACAACTGTAATGAGCTAACTGACATTGACGTGATCAGAATGAAGAAGGGTTAGAAATGGAGCTTTAGGTGTTTTTTTTCTGACTGACTGCAGCACATGACTTTTCTGGCTGAAACAAACCCCTCCTCTGTGTAGCCCCGTCCCTCTGCAGTCTGTCTGTTGGAAACTGGAGCTCTGATCACACCAGCTTCAGGCTGTGCTGATGGGTATCTCGCAGCTCCCCAAATCTCTTCCTTAAGGATCTAACTTTATTCAACTTGATCTCCACATCAGTCCTAAAATGGATAGCTTGAATAAAAACTGCGGGCATGAAGGAAGATTCCCCAAGGACACAATCGTTGAGTGCTGCAAGGCCTTACCTGTGGATCACATTCTCACATTCATTTTTTATACCGCAAGTCTTCACAATTACAATTACAATGCTGTGTTTAAGGAAACATAAGCCCCTACCTATTATGAAAATTGAGTCTAAGTAATGCATTAGATTCAAATTCAGAGGCTTTATTGGCATATGCACAACTGTCACAGCATAGTGTAATTTAAACTTCTACATAGTTGTGGGCAGAGGTGTAAGAAGTACTTGGACATTTTACTTAAGTAAAAGTAACTCTACAGGAGTTACTGGATTATTTCGTTTTGATATTTCGTATTAGTGTGTTCATTACAGCAGGTGAAGATAGAGCTACATTTAATTACTTTATATACTACTGCTGGATATCGTAACCTATAATTATATATCATAGTTTATTTATTAGTTTACTTATATTTGGTTTTAGCTAATAATCTGAATCTGTAAAGTAACTAGTAACTTGTCTCAAATAACTGCAGTGAAGTAAAAAGTACAATACTGGCTTCCAAATTGTAGTGGAGTAGAAGTTTAAATTACATAAAAATACTCAAGAAAAGCACAAATAACCCACAATTGTACTGAATTACAATACTTGAGTAAATATAAGTCACTACATTACACTAGTTGTGGGCAATACAAATCACAAGTCCCAGGCTCCTTCAGCAGTGTAACATACAATATAATACGACCTTCAAATAAATAAAGAAGTCAAATAGTGACTTTCTGCCTCTGCTTTGTTTCTGTCACAGAAAGTGGACTTCAATGTGCGTAGCAAGATTAGTCAAAATCAATACTTGCCAACCCTTATTTTTCCTGTCTGCATGTAAAGCTTATAAAGTATTGTGTTTGTTTCCCTCTCCTGTTTACATGCAGGAAAGTGACTATGGGCCACAGCCTCTCTCTAAAGGTCTCAGCCGCTGTCTTCCACAGCAGCCTCACACACACATCCTCCTGCCAACTATCACACGTTCTCTTCAGGCATGTATTCCACTCCCTGTGTCACACTGCACCTGCAGAGCTGTAAAGGCAGTCAGTGCAGCCGGCTGAAACACTGAGGGTCTCCTGGAGTTAAAGCAAAGCAGTAACACTCCCATGAAAACTCTCACCTCCATGGAAGAGCAGACCGTTTTTTGTCCTCACTGCGGTTGTTACGACACCTGATTCTGAAATATTTGTGAGTCCAAAAAAGGCATAGAAGTATGAGCATGTACTTCATATATCTTCATGATCTGGGTCAAGTTGCTTTCCTCGCATTATCCGGACTTCTTTGTTCGATCTTTGCTCTGTATAGTTCCCAAAGAATCCCATTATGAGTGCCGTTTGACACTTCAAACAAACACACTTCACATTGTCCTGGTACAAATGTCCATTATTCGAGAGCTGCATTATGACATGACCTTGTTGTCCTATGATGAATCATGTTAATTAGCCATATAAAGTCATCGAAAGTATTTGATTTAGTGTAAAGGTATTAAGATGTAGATAACACAGCACATTTATTGATGATATTTTATAAAATATACCACTGCAGTGATAGTAAAGAAGGAAAATAAAGCACATTTGTAATGCAACTGATCTCTATGTCTGTGATTTTGTGTTAAACACATAAATCATACTGTTATGCACATAGAGCAGGGTCAAATACACAGTGGGCCAAAATAAAAAAATGGGTAGGCTACTAGTCGAGGGCCGGACTGGTTCAATGTTTATTGCAAAACGTATTGAAATGAACTTATTGCACATATTAAACCTGGAACTAACAAAGCTTACATGATTGCCTATAAAAACAACATTAAACATTAAATAATCAGTTGCATTTATTTCTTATGGCTCTATCTGCAGCTTTTCCGGAGTCATTTCTTATGATTACATTTTTCCACAGGCCAACAACAGCTTCAAAAAAACTATTTCCCTCAAAGAAAAAACCAAACATGCCCTGTTGTCGTGAGAAAAAAGGGCAGAAGGAAACATCCATTGAAACTCAGTTTGCTGCTCTGTGATGCGTTCAAGCAGATACTTGGCATCTCATCTTGGGTGCAAGTTCATCAATGTTTGGGCTCAGGCTCTGAGCTGAGGAGATCCTCAGGGTTGAGTGAAGGTGTGCGTGCAATATACCGGCGGGCCAGATCTAATAGTAATTAGAAATTATCCTGCGGGCCGAAATTAAATCCACCAGGGGCCTGATTTGGCCCCCGGGCCTTGAGTTTGACTCATGTGACATAGAGGGAGAAATATATCTGCAGATGTAAGTCTTCTTTACGATAACTCACTTAACATAACTGGTGTTCAAATATGAAACATAACTTACTCTCTCAAAACAAAGCATATTTACTTGAAGGTCCAGTGTTTAGGATTGAGTGGCCTCTAGTGGTGAGGTGGCAGATTGCAGCCACCTGAATGCACCCTTTCCCAAAGTGTAGGAGACCATACAGTGGCCTTTAGTTGCATTCTCGCCACCACATCCAAGTTTCAACTTAACATACAATTATGAAAGTTTCTCTTTAGATTCAGTTCGTTTTTTCCATGCTAGGCTACCAAAACATGGCATATAACTATCAGTGTATCATGGCATAGAAACATGGCTGTGCAAAAATGGCGGACTTTGAGTATAGATAAGAAGGCTCATTATAATAACAAAAACAGGACTCTTAATTCGAGAAGGTTATACACTATTGAAAACATAGTTATAAATATAATATTTGATCTCAGACAATAAATACCCTTTAATTCGCCACTCTGGTCCTTTAAGATCACAACATTCAACAACAATTAACCAAGGATGTATAGATAATTTAATCTAACATTTAGGATTGCTCCCCTGGATGTTGCAAGAAAGCTGGCGACTGCAAATCTAAAGGTTTAGTGCACATCGGGATACACTGGATTAGGATTTTATTGAGGAATGTCTTGGCACAGGAATCTCCTTCTGATGGTGGTATACCGCTTGAGATAGGCCAAGTGTTTTCTCATTTCACACTGGTTTCTATCAGGGGTCACTATATTAAACGTGGTGTTATCATGTCGTGACTAAGAGCTTCTGGCCAAAAAATCCTTACTACAAGCAAACTTTCAAACTGCAAAAAAGTTAGAAAACAATGTGTTCAAACAGTTACCGTTTAACTTTGTCTCCCTCCCTCCATTTGTGTCAGTTAATGATGTTTTCTCTTCTAACGCTCTCTCATTATATTCTGATTTGCTTTCCTCTCTCTTGCCTCATCTCCTCTGTCTAATGACGCGGTAAAAAGCGAAACTCGTCGTGGAAATTGAGGCGCTCCATGTAGTCTTTACCAGAAATATAGTACCTTGATGGTGAAGTTAATTGACCATGGAACCCATGGGGTCACAACACAGAGGTATCAACTGTTGCTCTAAATTGGAGACAAAACTGTTCAATTTATTTACCCGGAGCAGAAAAACAGGCCTACCACAGAATTCTGCCTTTACTCTCATTCACAAATGTTGATAAATGTATAAATCAACAACCCGCTGTAGTTAATTAAAAAGCAGTTTTTATGCATCTAACACATTTCCTCTGTGGGGTTGATTAGGAAGAAGTCATGTAAAAATGCCATTAAAACGCTGATTAGTACGGAGCCCCCTGCCTAGGGGACATGAAGAAGAAAACCAAATTATTTGAAAAAAAAGAAATGTTTTGCGAGATCTTGCAATACTTTTTGCGAGATCTTGCAAAATCCCGTTGCAGTTTGTAGACGGTCCCTAAGCACTCCTTCCTCTTCCAGCTGCAGATTGTGACCAATTCTTGATTTTTAGCTCAGATGACGGCGCGTATCGAACTGTTCTGATAAAAACGACTCTGTAGCTCGTTGTCTACCTTGCTATGATTGTAAAGTCATGTTTTTTGTATTTTTACAACGTTATGTTCATGAGTTATTGATCCGCGAAATTCGAATCTGTCAATAACTCAGCTCAGAGGGACGTGCATCCCTCGCTCTGAGTGTTCTCTCGAGGTGTCTTTCACTTATGTGAAACCCGTGCCTATTGCCAAGCACTGATGTTATATATTTATTTTTAAGGCCAAGCTCAAAGTAAAATCGATGAACCGCTCCATTGTTGTGGTTTCTGTGTTGCCGAACTGACCAGGATGTACATTGAGCTTTGCGAAATCTCGCAAAACATTTTATTTTTTCAAATAATTGTGTTTTTCTTCTCCATCCCCTAGGGGGCTCTGTAGATTAGTACACATATGAATTCCTGAGATTGGCATCTCTGTCATTTTTTAAAAGTCAATACCATAGAGGTCAATACATAAGATTGTGAAACTTGGGGGCGTAAATGTAAGGAAGTGAGCAGTTCAAACATAAATCTCAGTTCTCTTTTAAGCAGCTCCTCTGTAAATCATGTCTTCACACCATGTTCTGCCCTGCTGATTACATCTAGGATAAACTATTGCATGCTTTCATTATCTCACAGATGGCTTGTCACTCTTTCAATTCTTTTTTTTAATCCTAAACTCTATTCTGCTTGAATCAGACTTCTTTTAATCACCACTTTTAATGGGTATGCAGAGTTCAAAGCACTTTACAAACAGCCACAGGCCATAGATAAAGACAAAACAATCTTCTTTCAATGCCGAGTCTGTTCACTGATAAAACAAAGTCTGATCATCACTCAAAGTCTGTTTTTCCATAGAGATACAAATGTCATATAGAGGTAGGCTATACCCTCTTCTTACAGTATGATTAAACACAGAAGCACTTACTGATGATCAGACTGTCAGAGGAGATACAGTGCTGTATCTATGGCCTTAAGACAAATATAACCCATTTAAAGAGTCTTCATAATATAAGTCTAAACATTTTTATTGCAACATCTTTTCATAAATTAACATTTAATTTCTTGACAGAATAACTAATTCATTAATTGATGATAATGGCTTGTCTACAATTTGCAGCTACTTGCCCTTTAATGCTTTCCTTTCTCTTAAGACCTAAGCAATTATTTTTACTACTAATTTTGTACGTGTTAATTGATTTAGTGCCCATGCATGTGAGGCGTGAATGACCCCAATGGCATTACATAATCCAATAATGTCATTGTTTGGCAATTATTAAACTCACTAAACAGGGCACTCAGTAAACATTACAGGAGAGGTTACTGTGGGGCACTAGGACCACGAAGACCAGCAGCAGGATGCTATTGTTAGCATCAGTATGCTAGCAGAGACAAGTGTTGTCACAGGGATTAATGAACTCCCTTTTTTAATTGTAATACTTGGATTGAGGTAAGAACAAACCACGCTCCTAATGAAGCCATGTTCATAGTGATGTTGTCAACAATAGCACCCTGACATTACATGTTACAACCCTGGTCTGCCAGGCATTAACTTAGCTAGCAATGGGTAGCGTTAGCTTTAGCTGTGAGAATATAAACACATTAGCAGACTTTCGTTTGGTGATGTAGCTACTAATAAACCAGCTGCTCTTCATATGTGTCGAGTGGACAACAACTCATGCTTTTTAACTTAAACACGTTTCTGTTAGTGGTTTACTATTCAAACCGGCTTACTAACGATGTGTCAGTTAGCAATTATTAGCTAACTAGCTAGCAGCCCATCCCTACTTGCTTTAATGATAGTTAACTGTTATATCATGTGTCATCTATTTGAGCAAATGTCAACACAAAATGTTTTATCCAACGCAATATTGCCACCCTTGTTATTTAAACATTAGGTTACTGTGTTTACCTAGCCAAAACGTCTACCTCCATTTGCTAATACTAGTCATACACCATATCTTACCGGTGTGTCACTGAATGACATTTTTGACGTCCACAGTCGATAATAAACAAAATGTAGTAACAAGAACTCTCCAAAAAAGATCATAGTAAAATGGAAGATACATGTATTCCTTTACAGAGCAGTAATGAATAAAGTGACAATCTGTTGCTGAAAACATTAGGCTGCAAACTGGAGTACTGTTTAAGAGTAAGCAACTGTCAATGAATTGATCTCACTACAAAGTGTGTGATATGTATATCTTAGTGGACTTTTTTATTATTATTCAGTACTAAGACAAACCAACAGACGTATTGTTGGTTTTGGTATTTTCATGCGCTTTGTTGGGTGTGACAAAAATATAGAGCATTGTTTACCTTATCCTTTAATGAATCTATCCAAGAGAATACACCTTGTTGATATACGCCATAGCTTTTTTACATAGTTCGGGTCTGCATCCTCATCTACCTCGTTGTGTCTCTTTCCTCAGACTCAGTCATGTCTCAGGTGGAGAAGAAGGCTGGGCTGCTGAGGAGGACGTCGTCCTCTAAGAAACCCTTGAAAGAGAAGGTGGTGCTGATGTATGATGAGATTTTTGCTGTAAGTATTTCAAAAAGGAGAGTATCAGTGATTGAAAGAAATGACAACAGAGAAAAAATATATTTCAAATGTAAACAATCGCCCTCTCTGCTTCTTTGATTTAGAAAGAGGACCCGGCCAAGAACAACCCACGGTTCTGGGATGAGCTGTTTCTTATGAAGGTAAAGTAAATATAAGAAATACTCAACATCTTGTTGAGTGCATATACAGTATGTTCTGCATAAACAAAAAAGCACTGTTGTTTGTGTTGATGACCAAGTGTGCAAGCAGTAAAGCTAAATGAGATATCGGTAATCTGCTTTCAAAATAAAAGACTGTCAAAAATGTTGAAGCAGTAGAAAATATGTATGCAACTTGAAGGAAAAATCGAAAATTATAATATGTACCTAAACACGTTTAAACATTAATATGAGGTTCCTGTGTGCCAAAAATACCGGAGTGCTGTTGTGGGAAACATGTAAATTTTACCTTGTCAAAAACTAGATGGCAAGATGGCAAGAAAACTAGATGGCAAGAAAAATGACACCCACCAAATGGCTAGTAACTGTCAAAATGTAACCATCCAATAATAGATAATCATTGTATTTTTGATGGTGAGTAATGCACGTTTACGAGCCTATCATACAAGCATTTGGGTGGTCATTTTGTGCCCTGATATCTGAAAAGACACACAATATATGTAGAAAAAAGAAAGTTGTGAAGTGCTCAAACTAGAAAAAGTGCTGCACAGATTAGTACACAGTTCAGGACTTTGACAATTGTCAATTTATATAAAGTAGGCTATGGAACTGTAACCCAATAATCCACCTCTCGTATGTGTTTACAATATTCCTTCTTTTGCTCCGAAAAACCACTTTTCCTTGCATTAACTTGTCTTTTGTCCTTCCACCATGTTTAAGGTGAACCTGGAGTACCTGGAGACCAAGTTGGAGACTGTCGATGGGGAGGAAGTTCAGAAGATCCAGGATAACATCAACTCTCTGTTCCACCACTGTGTCCAGGCTCTGGGAGAGGAGCACCAGATCAAAGTAGTCAATGCCCTGCAGGTAACTAAAGCTCAGGAGGACCACCTGGACAGCAGGTTACATTGCACATGTCTCCATCTCATCAGTAGCACCTGAAGTATAACACACGGTTTACGTTAGCCGGTATTTACCAGACTTAGACCAGAATAATCTGTCAGTTAGACAGATCTGAATTTTTTTGCAAAACGGGATCAAATCAACACTTGATTTCAAGTCGGCATCAGCAGCATTTGATTACAATGTTATGAGCCATGCAGGCCTACATGTATTTTGTTGCATTTTTTTTTTTTATTTCATATGAGAAGATATTGGCCTTAAGCTGAGGGAATATATATATATATATATATATATATATATATATATATTGTAATGTAATGTATATATATTTTTCAATAAAATATAAATCAACATTCTTTGATAATGTCATTCTTTATATCCTTTTTATAGATTGCTTAAAGGCTCAATAATAAACACAGGTAATATTTGACGGAATTTCTAGTTAGTCTGGAAAATGTAAATCTTTTCGGACTAGTTTACAGGCACTAATTTGATCTAACTGACCCAGAAATCTAGTATGCTGATGAGCATATAACTGTTATTATTCCATGAAACATGATATTTGTCACTCTTCTTGAAATGCTCCTCTGCCTTTCTTCCCAGACCCTCTGTGCACTTTTTCGAGGGGTTCACCAGAAGAACAAGTCTGCGTCTGGCTTCGACATCATCAACATGCTCATGGGCTTCGACAAAGCTGAGCAGAGGATGAAGGTGTGTGGGGAAAATACCCTGAAAGGTGAAACAAAGGAATAAAATAGATGATTCACGTTCATTCATGTTGTATGCTTTCCCTGTAGGACCTGATGGAGAGACTGGACAGCCTTCTTTGTGGAGAAGGCTCAGACAGTCTGAAGAGCCTTTGTCTCAAACTGCTGCTGTGTCTGGTGACGGTGAGTAATATCAAAACAGCAAGACTAATCATAGAGCAAAAGGTCATGCTTTTTGTGCCGTTAAAAACCTATTGAATATCACTTATATGTGAATGATGCGTTAACAGGTAACGGACAATATTAGTCAGAACACTATACTGGAATATGTGATGATCAACAGCATCTTTGAGGCCATTCTACAGGTAAGTGTTTAGTAAAAAATATGTGCAGCATACATTGGAGATTTTTATTTATTTATGTTAAACTGTTTCTCTCCTTCTGAATTGGTCATCTCTGTTGTACTTGTAGATTCTGTCAGATGTGTCCAGTAGAGGGCAGCATGGTTATGACGCTGTGGTCCTCCTGGCCCTGCTGGTCAACTACAGGAAATATGAGGTGTGTACATATGCTGTGGAACTTTAATTGTCCAATACAAGCAACTCTAGAAGTCTCTTTTAATACTGGATTCAGTTCAATTCATCTTATTCACAAACAGATACCTATACAAGTATACTCATAAGACGTAATTGAGATATCTGAAATGGGACATCCCTTTAAGCTGTCAGAAGTTTGTGAATACGGGCCCACAGATTAAAAAGAAAGTATTTAAATATATCTCACTAACACATCTGGAATTGGATGGAGTTGATGTATTATACAGCTGAAACAAACACCTTACCATTAACCAAATGCCCTGAAAATGAAATAATATATTACTCTAACTACTAACTTGTCCCTTGAGGGAATAGAAAGTAATTATTTTTTTAATTATAGTTTTACAAAGGAAATGATGCAAAGCTCAGACTAGAAAAATCTCCTGAGGAAACAAGCTCAACCATGAACGCATCAACAAGGATGTTTGTGCAGCTGAAAGTACATTTGTATTTGGCTCCACATGAGCATGTGACCTCGGTTAAGTCAGGTATTACAGACACACTTGTCCTACATTTGAATTACAGAGAAGCAATCATGCTCTCTGAAATGAAATGACTTCCAATCTACGTCCCTCGCAGTTATTTCCTAGAAAGGATAAGAGCGCCAGTGTACGGGGGGATTAAGAGGATGAGCAGTGTTGGATGCAGCCTCATATGTAAGCAACCAAAGCAGCCGCACAAAGAGCATATACTCTAGGAAAATATGTCCTCAAAAATGTTTGAGATGGGGTAAAATATGCCTGCAACGGTCGGCAGTTGAGGTATTTAGGTAAGTCTAACTAGTACAAATGTAGCCGTTTTACAATCCGGCATCACACAGGCTTATCTACCCTGTTTGTTTCAAAGAAAACTGAGCTCCATGTATGTTGTCGTTGCTTTACTGAGCGTAAGAGGCACTTTTTAAGCCTATCTGTAGGTGAGGCGATAAAATGAAAAATAAAAAGCCCTATTGTCAATGCAGTATTAATATTTGTGTCACATTTGAAACATTTTTAAATGTAATTGTTTCTATTCATTTTTCAGTCTGTGAATCCATACATCGTGAAGCTCTCCATTGTGGACGATGAGCCAACACTGGATGTAAGTATGCTGTCACCACCTGTCCCTTCTTAACGCAGAGTAACCACCAGTAGTAGTAGTAGAAGTTTTACCTCAAGTATATAATCAAAGGTTTGACTGAAACACCTGATGTTTTCTTCCCCAGGGAATGGGTATGGTGGTCCACCACGCTCTGACAGAATATAACAGGTGAGATCTCAAATATGCGTCAAAAACATTTTTAACAATGCAGGCCGTTCTGTGCCGAGGCCACTGGCGTGATCGGTTTATTTTGATGTCTCGCACAAATGTTCTATTTCTATTCTCCTGTAAGAAAAAAAAAGAAACAGTTATTTATATCTGACAGTTTTCTTTGGCAGTCTCCGGTAATGTTTTTTGGATGAGGCGAGGTCTGGAAATTAAAATGCTGTTTGTGAAGGAAGTCTCGTCTGCCTGCGTGCACAGACAGGTGAATCAAAGTGATGGATGACGGCTCCACACAGTGCATTGTTTTTAAGTGAATGTCCCTTAGCTTAGATAATAGGCTGTGGGGAGAAGAAGGAGATGTTGGGTGACTGTGTGTTATGCTGTGTTTGAGTTAAATCATATATCTCTGCTGTTGTGTAGCCCTACCTGTCTTTAATTTATTTGTCATTGTCTCCACTTTCTCATGACTTCCTGTCTTTGTCTTTCGTTCCCCTTTTTAGGCAGTACAAAGACAAGGAGGAGGAGAACCAGGGTGGGTTCTTCTCCACCCTCACTAGTATGGTAAGATCATATTGTTAACATATTTAAAGTACATTTATTTTGAATAGATTGCTTTTTCCTCCTTTTGGTTTTTATTAGTTTTTAACAGTGTTTGCCTTCTTCTCTCCGCAGGTGGGCAGCATGTTTATAGCCGACGCAGATGAGAAACTCTCTGTACAGTAAGTCAAAAGTATACGGTTGAAGTTACACAAACCTTTATGCATTGTACTCGGCACCTTCAATAAGAGAACAGCTGCAATTGTTTTGGCTTTATTTCACTTGAATCTGAATCTGGTTTTTGACCCATACTTTAAAGCTTTAACTTCTATAGCACAGGCTCACATTTGATTGGCTTAAGACACGACTTCACCATTTGTCGGGGCCTACATTTACACATGTTGATCATGAACATGTGTCTGGATGAGAAAATATGAAAACTTCTTGAGAGGTACAGAGTAATCTGTGTATTGCTGCCCAAATTGGAGCCAATTACTGGTATTGATGAGGAAAGTTTAGGGATGTTGTTTTTACATCTGTAATGTCAAGTCATTTATCAAAATATAATATAAAGAAAATGATGTACCATTAATTACACACATTGTGCCTTAGTTAATGGTACAGATACTTAAAAAGGGTTACCTGGTGAGCCATGAAGTCATTGTTGATAACACTTGAACTCCTCTTGAGCTTCGCTGGATCAAAGCCTGAGGATTTCCCCTACCCAGTCTAATGTCATGTGATGTTTTGGAGATCTTACTTCATAAATGAATGAGCTGACCTTTAACTTCCCTTTCCTCTCAAGGACCAATGAGGCGATTCTGCTGGCTCTCTATGAGGCTGTGCACCTCAACCGCAACTTCATCACTGTATTGGCACAGGTAAGATGCACCACTTATCATTACACTGTACATATGTACCCTGCACAAGGGTCTGCATAGCCTAAGAACCTAAATGAGTCAAGTTTCATCACTCACAATAACTAAATCACAAGTCCCAGGCTCATACAATATAATACGACCTTCAAATAAATAAAGAAGTCAAATAGTGACTTTCTGCTTCTGCTTTGTTTCTGTCACAGAAAGTGGACTTCAATGTGCGTAGCAAGATTAGTCAAAATCAATACTTGCCAACCCTTATTTTTCCTGTCTGCATGTAAAGCTTATAAAGTATCGTGTTAGTTTTTATAATTTGGCAAACTTTAGGTTGAGCTTTAAAACATTTTTTTAAAGCTTTTCCTGAATCCACGTTCTTATTTTTCTCTATGAATAATTGCAAATGTCTAATCTTCTGATGATCGTAAAAAAAAAATAGAAGACAGTGGTCAGAAGAGAGAAATAACAAATATTGCATTAATGTACCAGTGATGTTAACCTGTGATTGGAACATATTCCTTCAAATAAGTTGACTTTGTTTCTTTTATTAATCCCTGTGGAGACACTGAAATTCACTCTTTCAGCCATCTTAAGAAACTTACTGAATAGTGAGGATGCAGTTAAGAAGCCTCACACGTCTCCGGAATAACTTCCATTCTAAGGCCATTAAGCCACTGTGATGCTCTAACAGTACTGCAATTAAATACAAATCTCCTTAGAAGCTATGATTAATGTGTTTCCATTACATGTTTTTGGAAAATCAGAGGTAGACTCTTCCAGGCTCTCTTCTCTTAGTTTGTGTTTGAATCTCCTCTCCAGTCTATACTGTTGTATTCTCCTGAACATTATGGGACACGAGGGAAAGCTGTTCTCTATTAATGACACATTTGTTTTGGTCTATCAACAGAGCCACCCTGAGATGGACATCCCAACCACACCCACCACCCCCACCCCAACCACACCCACTACTCCACTGGGCACAACACCGCCATCCTTAGACAGTAAGTCATACACTCTGTCATATGTTTTATTATGGAGGACATAGACTGCATGACATATTGGAGAAGTGTCAGGGATGGCCACAGCTTTCTGAAGGGAAGATCTCAAGTGTAAGGGACTACTCTTTCTAAATCTACCATTATGTCAATTTGTGGATCCACATTTTCGGGGAAGAAACTAATCGTAACTCCATGTTTCACCTGTCAGAGCATATCGATGGTTTTAGGTTATGCAGTAGAAAAACATGTTTCAGTTGAAATATTTATGGTAAATCCTAGTGTAAACTCAGCCCGGATGTTAGCCTTTAGCCATACGTACATGCACAAAAAAAAGTTTGGAGACCTGGGGCCTCATTTATAACGCCGTGCGTAGGATTCACGTGGGAAGGTTGCTTACGTAGTAGAAATCCAAAAAATAGGTACATACATTTTCCGACATTTTCCGATTCACCAAACATTGCGTACCGGTGAGGAAAGTGCGTACAGCACTTCCTACGCCTGTTTCCCTTTTATAAATCACAATCGACTCGAAATGCGGTGCAGCTTTTTCGGGCTTCACGTAACGCCCATATTTGCCTATAAATAGTCAATGAAACGCCCATTCATTCATTCATTTTGACTGACTTTATGAAGAAGAGAGCAGGAAATCTCACACCGTGTCAGATTTTGGTTATTTTGGGGAGGTCGAGATAAATCCTATTGTTTGGTGGATGCAGTTTGAACCAGAGTAGCAGCATGGAGGTCGGATCACCAAAATAAATAAATAAGTGGTCCGAAAAAGGTTAATGACAAAATAAATAAACATAGCCTTCCTCAGGCAGTGTGTTTGTACCTGGGACAGGAGACCCCCCCTTGATGAGAAACTGTAAGAAATGATCGGGGGATCCCTCCGGAGTGGAGTCATGACGACTGGATCTGAATTATGTTTTCGTATTTGGTGGTTTGTGTCCCAGCTGTCGATCAGCTGTGCGCAGCGTCTCCACTGCAGCAACTCTATATCCACCAGTTAAAGGAAATACATCTAATGTGTTGTGTTATATTAGCTGTACAATTGACCATATATGATGTTCTTAGTTTCCATACCTCCTGTGTATTATGAGCGACTTATCAAGTCTTAGCAAACAGCATAAAACATGATTAAACATGATAGTATATAAAACCATGCTCGTATCTACAACCTATAGAAATGCAAAACGGCGTCAGTTTAGACGTAATTCTGTCCTCCTGCTTACCGCATCATTTATGAGAAAACATTTCATAACATTAACACAACATATTCGAGGTGGTTTTAAATAACATATCCGTATTTATTTATTTCTCCAAGTTATGTTTTTGTTTGCACTGAGGAGTCTCAAACAGGCGTTTGTTAAATCATTTTAAGATTGGCTTTAATCAATTTATGAAGATTAATTCTTCATATATGATAAATGAGAGGTAACATTTTATTTATGGTATTATTTCCACATATTTCTCTCCATTCTTCCTTCTGCCAACGGTGTCGCAGTTTCTCATCTCTCCCATTTTTGTGCTTAGTGCGTACGCATGGGTCAGAGTTTGCGTGGAGGACCGCATGTTTTCCCGTCAAGTTAGTTTTTTATAAATCGCAAACATTGCGTAGAAACTGGCGTACGCCATTTTTTGAGCGTATATCCCTTTATAAATGAGGCCCCAGGACCTCGAAATGGATTGAAGGATTTCTAAAGCTATTTGGCATCCCATCAGATCTCTGCTTCTTTGCCTAAATATAATCTGACCAGTGTTTTTACATACATCTTTAAAAACTCCCCCCCTAACTCCAGCCTCGGGTTGACATACAGAGGCTCACATGCCTTGTCAAATATTCAATAGATTTTTTATGGTTATCCAAAAGTAGAAAGATGCTCATTCACAATACATTTCGCTTCTAATTTGGTTTGATTGCATTTTAATAATCAGATAACTCCAACACCCGAGCCTGCATACTTATTATTATCATCTCTTTAAACTTGAGCGCATGGCTGTCACTTCACTTCATATTATAGCCATCATGTTGGAGAAGCAGGTCATTCAGCATGCACACACGCTGTAACTGTTAAAAGGTTCATGTTTTTCTATCTCTGGCTGGCTCTCCCTCCATCGCCTCGAACTTAAGAGCTATTTTCTGTATGAAATATTAAACTACAGCTTGAAATACAGATGAATGTTCCACATGCAGCGTGCATTGGAACATGTCATGGGAGCGTCAGCACTTAGGATCCTCCGCTCCGACCAGAAACATTCACACACACAATTATGCCAGCAATCACATCTACCACAGTACGGCCCCATGTGATGATGTGTGTGTTTGACAGTGTTGAATCTTCCTGTGGTGTGGGGAAGAAATATCAAATGAGGGGATTTGTGGCGAAAAGATATTAGTGAGGGCTCATCATTTATCCATGAAACAAGTTGTATGTTTGAGCGAGCAGAGATTTTAAATGGATAAAAACGCTTGTCTATACAACGCGCCATGCTACAGTAGCCACGGTAATGAGACAAAGACATCCATTCTTTTATTGTTTTATCTGCCTGAATGAGCCCTCCATCTGCCCAAACAGGGGCGACAGATTCTTATTTACTCCAGTGTGTAGACGGTAGGATTTGCGTTCCAGCTCATGTATTTGGGAGGTCATTATTTATGGAATTGCTGACTGCACTATTCAAGTTTGATTCATTATTATTATTTACATTTTCTCTGTTATATCTGTCCTTTTCCTCCCTAATATTAAGAGAGTTTTTAATAATGGGATTGTATCTTCCTCTGTAGTGATGAACAACCCAGAGCTGCCTCTGGATCCCAACCTGCAGACCAGCAACCTTCTCATCACCTTCCTCAAGTACGCCTCCATTGTAATGCAGGACACTAAAGGTAAACATCATCTCCTCCTCCTCCTCCTCCTCCTCCTCCTCCTCTTTGTCTCTGTCACTTTACCTTTATATAATGTGTCATTCTTTCATTGTATATTCTCTACCTCTGTCCTGACCCGTCCTCACGTAGACGCCTTACATAGAAGTGATAAATCAATGCTGTTCTTCCACCTATAACCTTCAGGAAACAACTACCTGGCCCTTTGTTTTATTTCTACCTGTTAAGAGTCTCATGTTTGTGTTTCCAGATGAGCATCGACTCAACAGTGCCAGACTGTGCCTCATCATCCTCACCTGCATAGCCGAGGTAGGAAAGGCAACATTATGTGTGTGTGTCCCCCCCCACAGATTGTCTCTGTTCTGACCTCTCCTCTGTGTGCCACAGGATCAGTACGCTGATGCCTTTCTTCATGATGACAACATGAACTTCAGAGTCAATCTCCACAGAATGGTGAGTAAGTGAGTGAGTTCATAGTCAGATAATACACTAATTGATTTACATTTTGAGGGGACACTTTGTGTTGCTTTAGTCAGACTTTGAATGTAGTTATTTTCAGTAAATAAATACAAACGATACTTATTATTCCTCCTGTCATCCACCTCTCAGATGATACATTCCCTGTTTGTCAAGCAGATTCATATTTGTATTCATCTAAGAGAAATCAGCTTTCTCGATGTAAAACTAGATTTGTAAATCATATTTCTCTTACCCCAAACAAAGTTTCTCGTCTAAATGGTGTTATGAAATTGGCTTAATGGAGAAAGCGGACTTTACCTCGGTTATTTAACTCCACGTAAGCCCACTACCTGATGAAGAAAATTATACTTCATTATGTTTCCTCAATTTGAGTGACACGTCTCTTAGGGCTGCACGATATTGAAAAAAACTTACATTGCGATATATTTTTTTCCCCTGCGATATATATTACATTTTTTTTAACTATATTTAACCGGATGAAGGATTTTAGTCACGGACGTCTGGATCTTAACTGGTTGACTCATCATACCTTAAGTCATGATCTAACATGTCATGATAATGCACGTTGCTTACCCTCAAATAAGGGGGTTCATCTGTGAATGAAGAAGAGAAGAACCTTTTTGTATCCAAAATAGTTCCGGATGGCAGATGTTGCTTTTCTTTTTGGAAGTAAATCTTAATTCTCGCTGGTATTGTCCTCCTGTGCCTCGCTCATTTTTTACCGGTGTTTTGATGGACTGCAAACTAGCGGGGCGGGGCCTGCTGTGATCTGATCAAGAATGATTGTGATTGGTGGTTTGCTGTTCATGCAGAGCCTGCATGTCACTCACTCAAGTACCCCTGGCATGAGAGCAAGTTTTCCTTTTGTAGTAAGCAGCAAAATAATTGTAACATGACATGTTTGAGTTAATTTACCTACTTAATATCGCACGTCCTAAAAAAAAAAGGAAAAAAAAATATATATTAATATTTTTTTTAAATAAAATCGCACATCCATGCGATGTGAATATCGCGGTTATCGCCATGACACGATATATCGTTCAGCCCTACCGTCTCTACAAAAAGGGAAAAGATTGCGCATTAAGCCAGATATGCTACGTATTAAAGATGTCTTGTACAATATTTGTTATTAAAATTGAATTGTAGAATGCTGGTATTCATCTTATATATGAGCATTTACATACCTATATTCTATATTTTAATTCTGTATATTTGTTTTTCAGCCGATGAGGCACAGAAAAAAAGCAGTTGACAAGAACATCCCTTCACGCCCGCTGGTGTGTGCAGTTCTAGGTATGGGAAACATTCAAACCTGTTTTTTTCAAGCAGATACCTCTGATTCTTTTCTATTTGTAAGGCATTCTTTCACTGGATGTTGCATTATTGCAAGATTCTTCAAACAGGGATTCATTTTCTCCATCTTTCTCTAGATCTGATGGTGGAGTTTATTGTCACTCATATGATGAAGGATTTCCCAATGGATTTATACTTGTGAGGACACACACATATCACACACATATAACTCACAAAAACAAACAAAACAACGCCATCACAGCTGTGTGTTTGTTTCCTGTGCAGGCGCTGTGTGCAGATCATCCACAAACTCCTGTGCTACCAGAAGAAGTGCAGAATCCGATTACACTACACCTGGAGAGAGCTCTGGTCAGGTAAAGACGCCCTGCTTTCTCTCTCAACCTCATTCACAGAACAAGGAACTCACGCTTCTATTGGCTAGTGCTCCAACACATTGTATAAGGGCTAAGGGGCGGGACATCTCTAACCGGTTGACCAATCACAACAGAGTCAGCAAGGCTAACCAATCAGAGCAGCCTGGGCTCTGGTTTCAAACAGAGGGTGAAAAGAGGTGATGCAGCACAGGCAGTATGAGAAAAATAAAGAGCTTTTTGAACATTAAAGCATGGAGACATGTCACAGTAGAGACACAACATACACATTTGAAACCTGAACATGAGCATAAAAGGGCTCCTTTAACATGTCACTCTCAGAATGAACAGTAATCACTTTTGATTATCACCAGAATAATGTAAGGATTATGAGGGTTTTTTGTTATGGCTAGTTTTATCACTAGTTTCAATCATTTCAACTTTGTTTCATAAAAAATAATTTTGAGTCTGCCATTCTTTGCAAATACTATACTATGCAGGACAAAAACTGCTCAATTCCTTCTAAAAGGTCAAACTTAATTGATTTTGGCTGCAAATTATTTGTCATTTTTCTCAGAGATTATGTTTTAGTAATAAAATAATGTTTTGTTTTGCTGGGGACCACCTTAAAGGTGGGGTAGGTAAGTTTGAGAAACCGGCGGGAGATACACTTTTTGTTATATTCCATGGAATGCTCTTAACATCCCGATAGCGATGAATATCTTAAGTGCTTCGACAAAAAATCCATAACAAATTTAATCTGTGGAAGCCATAGTAATGTATAAAGCACGGCCAATCATCTGAGCCGGCCCGGCTAAAATAACTGGATGGCCTACCTGCCTGTCAGCCTTCCATCTGTGCACAAACTTATCTCGTGCCCTCATTGGTCATGTGCGCGTTCGTGTGTGTTGGAGGAGGAGCTCTGTAAGGAAGTGGCAGATTTGTTCCGGCTGTGTATTTTCAAATTCTAGCGCACTCGAGCTGGTTTCTCCAAAATTACCTACCCCACCTTTAAGAGTTGAGTAAATAGTTGATGCTTTTTGCAATTTCCCCTGAAGTAATTGGTTCTGTTGTTTTTAGAAATGTATTGCATCATTGAGATTNACACAACACACACCACACACACACACACACACACACACACACACACACACACACACACACACACACACACACACACACACACACACACACACACACACACACACACACACACACACACACACACACACACACACACACACACACACACACACACACACACACACACACACACACAGGAAATTAGTTCCACAAGGATGCGTGTCGGAACTCCTTTTTTGTGTGCGTGTCCGACGAGGAAAGAGACTAACAGGCTGTGTGTGCAAAAACTGATGCAATATGAATTATATAACTTTTTTTTTGGTTCCTTTGAAAATGAATATTGTCCGTCATCTAATGTGTGTCTCCTCATCAGGTGGTGAACCTGTTCAACATGTTTATAACGTACGGCGACACGTTCCTGCCCACCTCCAACAGCTACGACGAGCTGTACTATGAAATCGTACGAATGCACCAGGTGTTCGACAACCTCTACTGTATGGGTATGTTGACTTGTTTATACATTTAGATCCCCATTAGCTAATGTTTCAATACAGTTTAGTACACTTACTTACTCACAAAAACATATATAATACCTTGCTAAGACACACAACAACATATAGAAACTCTAAGCCTGTCTTTTTTTACATATACTGCTTTATTTAATAGTCCCATGTTTTAAATAATTGAGAAATAAAATGGCAGTGATTAACCCGAGCGATTGTATTTCCCCTACAAAAGCTATTATTCAAATAATGTCAGTCTCAAATAAATAGGCTAAAAATACAATTTGAGAGAAGCTCTTTGGGGTTTTCCCTTTCTTATAGTGTGTTATATAGGTTTGTGTGCATGTAAATGGTCAGCAAAGGCTAAAATCCAAGAGTTCCCTCCACAGGGAGTTTCTCGACAGCAAAACTTCCAAGCCCTTCCTTTATCCACAGAGGAAAGTAAATGTGCGTAATTTTGACATCATATGTGTATCTAACTTTGTGTTTATGTCCTTCTCTGCCTTCTAGTTCTGAGAGTATCAACCAACACGGGCCAGTGGAAAGAGCCAGCCAGTAAAGTCACGCATGCCCTTGTCAACGTTCGGTAAAAACACACTCAGCACACAAATGCTGTACCCTAAGAAGGAGAAATATATTTTGATTAAAGGGAATTTAAAAACAAGGATTTGATTAAGAAATCTCACATAAAGTGAATTAAGTTAAGTTTTTAAAGGTCCCATGTCGTGCTTTTCCAGTTATTACCCGTCCCCTTGTGTGTTATGAAGGTTTTTATGCATGTAAATGGTCTGCAGAGTCACAAACCATCAAAGTACACCCTGTAGCGAGTAAAACACTAACACTAGTGGAGCCTCGCAGAGCCCCTTCCCGCGTCCATTCGCGATGTCTCGCAGCAAGCAGGAAACCACACCAGTAAGCCAGCTCACACTGACAGCTCCTCGCAGCAGCGAGCTGACCAATCAGCAGTGGCGGTTCTAGACCAATTTGACTGGGGGGGCCACTGGGGGGCCAGTTATTTTCTGAAGGGGGCACAATAAATGCAGGATGAAAAAGAGAACTAGACAGTATGAAGTAATTGCGCATAAGAAAACAATGCAATACAGTTATTGGTATTTGTTTCAGTACACTTATTTATTTCAGATATATCTTATAGTTATTACTGTTAGCTTCAGCTTAAGTTATAGTACAATTTTTGCACTAACACCATATCATATTTATATAAAAATAAAGGCAATGAACAGTTACATCTCTACTTTACATCTACAATTACAAGTTAACTCACCTTCAATTATCGTGGTAGTCTCTCGAAACGTTCTAAACACCGCTCTAATGGGTCCTGAGTGCACCGTTCTAATGGGTCCGACTAGAATGACGAATAACGTTAGTTCCGCCTATTCCGTCATTCAATAAATCGTGTAATAAATCATACATTTTTCATCTTTTTCACTTTTTTCACTTTTCATTTTTAGGGGGGCCACAGGGGGCTCAGAGGTCAGTGTTAGGGGGGCACTGGTCTGTGTTGCCTGAGTAAGGAAGGCAACACAGGAAGGCGGGGAGGAAAACCATTTTTTAATAATAATATGTGGAAGAAAATATGAATAGTTGAATCAGAGAGGAATATAGAACCCACAGAAATATTAAATGTGTGTGTTGAATTCAATTAAGTGAATGGACCAATCCCATTATACTCCCACCAGCTCATTCCTCCATACGCTGGCTCATACGTTAATGACATAGGATTACCACGATGGAGAATTCTCTGCATTTTCCTTAATATAATTTATTTGATATATGACTCGTCTAAGCCAATACCAAATAAGCCATTTCATCTCACAGCTGTGCTTACGGCATTAACTTATATTTGAAATATAAAGCAGTATATATATTTGAATTGAGAAGAAATTGAAAACGACTGAATAATTTGCCCTCTCCTGTAGAATATTATATAGATTTTTGTGCATTTAAATGGCCTGTAAAAGGCTAACATCCCAGAGTTCCCTCCGAAGGGAGTTTCTCTCCCACACACTCCCCCCATGCCTGAAACACCTCCATTGGACTCCTCTGTTTACTCCTGTAACATTATGACATCACTACGTAACACCCGCGCTTCTATTGGCTAGCGCTCCAACACGTTGTATGTGATAGGCTAAGGGGTTGGACAGCTCTCAGCGGTTGACCAATCACAACAGAGCCTGCCAGCTAACCAATCAGAGCAGACTGGGCTCTGGTTTCAGACATAGGGTGAAAAGAGGTGCTGCAGTATTAGAACAATAAAGACTTTTTGTTATCATTAAATCATGGAGACATGTCACTGTAGATGCACTAAATACAAATAAGAACCTGAAAATTAGCTAAATATGGCCTCCTCAAATTTTTTCAAAATGCTTATCTTCTTACCTTCAAATATTATGTTATTATTATTATGTTAACAAGAAGTAACCTTATGTTTGGCTTTTTTTTTTATAATCGTGTGTAGGTATACATGTTGGTCATTTAGTTTAAATCATTGGACTTGGGGAAAATCTTCATGTTGCTTAATCTTGTCTTTCAGGGCCATCGTAAACCATTTTAATCCCAAGATTGAGTCGTACGCTTCTGTGAACCACATCTCCCAGCTCTCAGAAGAACAGGTAAACACAACACACTTTTCCTTTTATACTTTAACAAAAAGTTCCTCGTAAAAAAATAAAATAGGCATCATGTCTGGGGACGTTTTGCCAGAACGCCACGGAAACCTCACTGCTGTCATTTCAAAAGTAAATCCTATGCATTTTTTAGCACACAATGGCAAACGCTCAGTGCTTTGAAGTGCTTGGCATTTCTTTTTGAAAGAATGCCTAATCATCATGGAGTAGTAACAGTTATGTGGCAGAGATGGATGACTCACACATGCCTCATTGTGATGAGACACGGAGAGGAGCCGCTCATCATCGGGGCTGATTCACTGCACAGTGCACACAGTTCAGACAGGTGGGAGGAACCTGTTCTCATCAAAATGAACCCTTCAACACTGCACTACAGACGGTGAAATACACACTGAGTGTCGCGGCTTCTTTCCTTTCTTCCCTTAAGCCACTTAGATGCCTTTAAGACAGATATTTCTTACGCTTTATCTTTTAATTTATTTGTTTTCCCTATTGTTTGGCATCTGATGATGTGTTGAAGTTATGCGACTCTTTGTTTTTCAAAATACAATTATTTTCACAAACATTCAGCATAGAAAATAGGCCTTTACAAAACTCAAACAAATCAAAAGAGGCAAAACTCAAATAAAAATGATAAACAAACTTAGACCTTCTTTCTATTATGTTGTTTTTAATATATTTGTATTCAGTCTCAACTGTGTCTCTTAAAGGCTGGCATCTTGGGAATTGTAGTCTTTAATAGTCCCTTAACTACAGATGACAATAATAGGACTTTTCCTCAAAACTAAAAACTGTCTGTAACACTGAAATGCAACCTAATAGTTTTCTCCTACACAGTAAGACAATAAACGTATTTTGATAGTTTTAAACAGTTTTACATAAGCATAAATATAGTTCAGTTGTAGTGACTCTTATATCTGTAGCCCTGGTTTTGAAAACTCATCAACAAAGCGTCCAGCTTTTTTAATGACTCAATTTTCCCTGAGTTATTCTTTCATCGTCAGTGGGAACACTTGAGTCTGTAAGGGAGCTGATATGACCGTTGTGAGCTTCACTTCAGGCGTTCTCATTTATGTCGAATTGTTAAGGGTAGGAAAAGAGCCAGAAGAGTCCTTTTTTACAAGCTGATAAGAGAGTGATGGATTTGGTCATTATGCTCTCCAATTACCTCTCTGCTTTTATCTGCGAGATTTATTCACAACAAAGAAGGAAGGCAGCAGTTAGCTCTGGTCTCTAATGCGGCTTTCACACAAGCGCTTTTCCCTTTCTAGCTCCGAGCTAGAGCTTTTCTGGTTCAGCTCCGGTTTCCCTTTTCTGCTCCCGCTCTGTTCACACCGCCCAGAGCCCGACTGGTGCAGCCGCTGCTGCGTCATGACGTCACCGTTTAAACCGCTGATTTGCTCCCCAACGGTGTTATGGCGCTCACAACAACAACAACAACAATAATGGGGGACTGCGTCGGATCGATGATCCTGTTGCTTTTAATCACACGAAGCCAGATTAAATTAAATAACGACTTCTCGGCGGCAGTGTTTCAGCGGCATTTACCGACCGCTGCAGTGCTGGCTGCTCTTCCACGGGAATTTATTCTCCCGTTAGCTCCCGGTTAGCTCACACTGCAGCGGCCGCTCTAAAGTATTCACTGTCTGACTGTCACACAAGCAGCTGATACATATCCCCAGTTCCCCTTAAGGCCCAGATACACCGGCCAGTCACCTGAGAAGTCGCCGACACCGACTGTTGCGTCGCCGAATACAAATACGATTTTTTGGAGCTGGAAATGAACCGGATTCCGGAGCTAAGAGGCGGCGCCGCTGAGGTGTGAACAGGAAAAAACGGTACTTTTCAGGCTCCAGCTCCAAGCCGGAGCTGAAAACGCGTTGGTGTGAAAGGGGCATGAGAGCAACTGCTGGACTAATATATGATTTCTTGCTTGTGATATTAACACCCCTATCATTAGATAAAGTCACTTTTTTCTTGAACATTTGTTATTTTTGATCAGTGTTCTTGTCCTCATTGAGCCTCATTTTATGCTTATACTGTACAGATGTTGTATGCCTGTGTTAACAAATACGACTCAAAAAAGGATATGAACAAGTACAGACATTTTACGAGACGTGTAAGTGCCCAAATAACTGTAAAAAATGAAAACACCCAAATTGGCTCCAACAGTTACCTTTTAACGAATTTGAACTTCTAGCCAGTTGCTTATTAACACATCCTGCAGATACAGAGCAACAATATCATTCATTTTGAGATGTGTTTGTGACAACTGTTTACTGTTTTCTGTTGTGCACTTTGAGGAGAATGGGTCTTTAGAGATTCTTTTTCTGAAAACAGCTGCTTACATCCAAAAACGATGCTATGAGAACGATTAGCCTGTGTGTTTTCACGAAGAGGCAGGAGAGAGTTGAGTGAAGCACATTGAAAGCTTTCAACTGAACACAAGACAATTTAAATTTTGCCTCAGCCCAAACAAAATAACGCTCAAAGATAATGTATATACTCATAGGATTTCATTCAAAAATCTTGCATCTTATTGATGAACATTAGGGTAAGTGAAGTTAATGTAACCAGTGTCAGACACTTAAACATGGATTAGTGGGTGGGATGGAGGTGGATATGTGTTGAACTTTGGTCCATTTGAGGGACATTTACAACAGTTACATCTTTAGAAAATACTCATATGTAACTTAAATTAAGTTCCTTGTATTTTCTCTTGACATACAGTCCTCGACACACACTCTCACAGACACAGCTGAACTGCCTGCAGCAACTTCACTCCCCCCAGTGACAGTAGAAGATGGATGGCCTCCAGAAACACACAGCGTTACAACATTCTCTGTCTCTCACATACAAGTCACTTCACACACACATGCTGCTTCTGTTCACACACTGCAGGATAAAAGCATGCACACAACCATATCTGCTTAGGGAAACAGAAAGTCGCTCAGCGGAGTCGGATTCTCCAGTTTTTCCACTTTCATATTTTTTGTGCTACTAACAAGTTGGTCATGGCTCACGCGGAGGGGAGGAAGGCCATCCTTAGTGTGTGGGTGTGTTGGTGTGTGTGTGTGTGTGTGTGTGTGTGTGTGTGTGTGTGTGTGTGTGTGTGTGTGTGTGTGTGTGTGTGTGTGTGTGTGTGTGTGTGTGTGTGTGTGTGTAAGTAATATAAGAGGTCTGCTTGGGGGCTATTTCACGGTTGAATGAGAGGATGGCAGGGGAGGGAGTGTGGAGAATCTCTGAATAATTACCTCTGATTTCAGCTCACCTTATCTCAGCTGGACTTTGAGGCATGTGTGTTCACGCACATACTGCACACACACTGTACACACTCAAACACACATATGCGTTATGCTCTGTTTGACCTTTCTGTGAACTATTGAATCCTTACCCAAGGGAAAATGCTCTGATTGTGAAGTCTTACTAAATCTCATTGGTACGAAAACACACACTCTCATTTTTGTTACAGATTCAGAACCATTCAGCTCATCTGAAGAAAAAAACAATTTTAAAACAAACATTTTTATACAAACCTCACGGATATAAACATTTAGTGCGTAATTTTGTGGAGAAATTGGACTAAACCATTTTATAGAAGGTTGACTGACTTTTTTTTTAATCAGTCGACAGCTAATTTGTCCTTTTTTCCAAACGAGCATATCCCTGATAAGAGTTGACCCTGATGATAGGCAGTTACGTGGATAGGAAAAGATAGATCACTCATGAATAAAGATGTTGTAATGAAGTATTAAGCACAAATAAATATTTGACTGCTTGGTGACAATTCAGTGTTCACTGTGCGATGCATTAACCTCCCTGTATTATGGTGTGATGTAAGTAACACAGTCGTCTTCGTTTCCATTCTGTTCCTCTGCTAGGTGTTGGAGGTGGTTCGGTCCAACTACGACACACTGACGCTCAAACTGCAGGATGGTTTAGACCAGTTTGAGAGATACTCGGAGCAGCCCAAAGAGGCCGCCTTCTTCAAGGAGCTGGTAAGAGACGAAGAGCAATGTATTCTGGGTGATGAGGAGTTTAATGTAGTCTTCTGAGATTCAGGCTCTGTGGGGATGTCACTTCATATACAATTTCAATGATGAGGAAGCTTGAGGAAGATTTTAAAGATGCCCTATTAAGCTTATTTTCTTTCCATATCCTGTGTGTGTTGTACAGCACAAAATATAAAAAAAATATATAACCCTGAAAAAGAGAATTAGGGTCCCTTTAAAGGGGTGTTCCTCTGATTTTATTGCAGTTGGAAGACTTGAGACAAATATAAATAAACAGCACAGGCTGAGAAACTCTAGAGTTGAATTGAAGTCAACATCAAAGTGCAAGGCCCACAGTTTGTTATCCGTTTTACTTTGAATGTCCTTCTCTGTGTGTCTCCAGGTGCGCTCCATCAGTCTGAATGTGAGGAAGAACGTCTCTCTGAACACGCTGAGTCAGGACGTCCTGCTTAAAGAGTTCTCCACCATTTCATGAGACTCAGACACACACACACACTGACACACACTGACACATCCAGCATCCTTCCCCCTCCAGAAAGACATACCCAGTGCATTTGTGTGCGCATGGACATGAACACATATTTTCACACAAACAAAACCAACAAGTAAGAATGGTTCTTTCCCCGATTTGTCTCGAGCCCTCACCTCCCTCATGTCACAATGGAAACAGACACTAACAGGCTGGAGGCACCCTAAGGAAGGACCTGAAAACTTTCCGGACTAGTTGATATGTGTGTGATCATTTAAAGGAAGTGCCCGTATTGCACTGTTCCCTGTGTGCAAACTGCAGTATTGGCTGGACTGTTAAGTGACACATGAGAGTTTGGATTTAACAGAATTCAAGTATTTTCAACCCAGGTGTTCATCTCCAAAGGTTCTGATAATGTTGTAGGTAATCCTGCTGTTTAAACGCATAACAGTACAGATTTATGATTTATCTCTCCAGTAATTATTTCAGAGGACTTTGACTTTAAACTTTATGTCAACCTGAGCCTCTTTCAGTTTGAACCCTGCTGTAAATCCTCTTTCATTTGATCATTAACTCTTTCTTTTTGGCTGATGATGGTTGTGGGAATGTTATTGTAAATCTTTACATGTTCGAAACAAATGTACAAGTATTTTGAATTTACTTGTTTGCGAAACGGTAGAACTTTGAGCTATAGTTATCTTGAGAATGCTCTGGAGTGATGACATTTTTTTTTAATGTTGTGGCAAACCTATTTCTTTTGATCAAAGCCATGACTAACATTCACTACTGCACGCACACGAGTCACGGTCTCTTTCAGTTCAATAAATGTGTCTGAATGTGTTGAGTTTGAAGGAAAACTGTTCAATCAACGGTTATGATCCATTGAATTGATTATTGATGGTGTGTCTTTAGCACATTGAGTCAGTTTAGCCAGGAAACACAATTATTATTGACTGGAAGCAGATCTTAATTATGCAATTTTCTTCAAGTGTAGGGTCTTGTTTCTTTCATCTCTTAACTCCTGTAGGTTTATTTATGTTTCTTTTTTAAATAAAAGTTTGTTTCCTAATACTCCACCGGTGTTTTCTATTGACTTTTAAACTTGCTTGTATCCCTTATACTGTAATGGGTTGTGTCAGAAATTTCAACTGGAAATCACCAAGGTCGGAATTCCTACTTGAAAACTCAGAGATACCTCGCCATACCTGAGATCATCATTCAAGATGGAGTCTCTGCATTTGTTAAGATATCTAATGTTAAGAAAACGCTTTGATAATATAACATTTTTGCCTCTTCTGTATTATTGTGTCACATTAAATCAACTGTGCATATGGTACTGCTCTTCTTCTATACGTGGATATTTTTCAACGATGTTTGTATTCACAAAATACCATAGAGTATCAAGCGGTATTGCTAACAATGGCTAAATTAAGTGACTGCTAAAGCTGTTACCAAGGCAAACAACTTTCTCGGGCGGCCATTATTTTCCGACTTGTGCTCTTGGAACACATTCAACTCGTATGTGACATCACTCCCAGTTCCGACCTCCTACTTCCAATGTAAATGGACCGCGGCTTCAGTCCGGGAAAGAGTGCTGGAAAGTCTTGAACAAAGCGTCGAACGATGTAGAAAGACAGACACGCAAAGCATTGTGGGGATTTGAAGGACGCGAAGTCTACCCATGTGCAGCCTCGAAATTACCCCCAAACCAAGGACGTGGCCTCGGTGGAATTCCAAGTATGCTGGAGATTGGAACAGTCCTTCGGCGGCACTCGATGACGTAGCATCCTTGAAATATTGGCTTGGAAGCCAGAATCTTCGAGATTGAGGCCGTTTCTCAATCGCGAGGATGCTTGCTTGGTAGCACATGTCTTCCGAGTCACTTCCTTCAGAAGCTAGGCAAGAATCCTTCCTGGCATTCGGAAAATGCAGAGTGGAACAGGCTAGCAAGTGTGCAGGTGTGCGTCATATGAGAGGCCCCGCCTTACATTTTCCACCACAGATTTGGGGAAATTGGTCCGTGCGCAAAGCATTGTGGGGATTTGAAGGACGCGAAGTCTACCCATGTGCAGCCTCGAAATTACCCCCAAACCAAGGACGCGGCCTCGGTGGAATTCCAAGTATGCTGGAGATTGGAACAGTCCTTCGGCGGCACTCGATGACGTAGTATCCTTGAAATATTGGCTTGGAAGCCAGTTTCCTCGAGATTGAGAAACGGCCTGAGAAACGGCCACTGCCACACTTAAATACTTGTTTGCCAAGGTGTGCTGATGAGATGGGAAGGGCTAGCTGAAGGTTTGAGGGGGCGGGGTCAGTGGAAAATGAGTGGGATTCAGCAAGCAGGGCAAGAAGCAGACTGATATACAGTGGGGCAAAAAAGTATTTAGTCAGCCACCAATTGTGCAAGTTCTCTCACTTAAAAAGATGAGAGAGGCCTGTAATTTTCATCCTAGGTATACTTCAACTATGAGAGACAAAATGAGAAAAAAAAATCCAGAAAACCACATTGTCTGATTTTTAAAGAATTTATTTGCAAATTATGGTGGAAAATAAATATTTGTCACCTACAAACAAACAAGATTTCTGGCACTCACAGACCTGTAACTTCTTCTTTAAGAGCCTCCTCTGTCCTCCACTTGTTAACTGTATTAATGGCACCTGTTTGAACTCGTTATCAGTATAAAAGACACCTGTCCACAACCTCAAACAGTCACACTCCAAACTCCACTATGGCCAAGACCAAAGAGCTGTCAAAGGACACCAGAAACAAAATTGTAGACCTGCACCAGGCTGGGTAGACTGAATCTGCAATAGGTAAGCAGCTTGGTGTGAAGAAATCAACTGTGGGAGCAATTATTAGAAAATGGAAGACATACAAGACCACTGATAATCTCCCTCGATCTGGGGCTCCACGCAAGATCTCACCCCGTGGGGTCAAAATGATCACAAGAACGGTGAGCAAAAATCCCAGAACC